>NC_056725.1:1682086587-1682232339 GCF_019279795.1 Protopterus annectens | reverse complement strand
ATAAAAATGAAGCACTCGAGAAGGAACTGATTTTGAGTGCTTTCATTCCTTTAATGTTGAACAGAACATCTTCAGAACATACATAAAAAGAAATCATTGCACGCATTTATATAACAAGAGAACACTGTCATAAATTCCATTCATAAAAAATAAATTAATCACCAAGGGGTATAGTAAATGAAAGCCAATGACAAACGCATTATAAAATACTCCTACCAAAGAAAATACAGTACCAAACATCCCCTGAATCACATCTGTGCTGAAAGCATACACGGTAAACTGATCCATTTGTATGCGCAGTCAATGTCTGTGAAAGAGCTAAAAAGCAACAATTAGTAGCAACAGTTAGTACCAGCTAGGAAGGCTAAAAATAAGTAATCAAAAAGTGGAGGACCACATGCATCAGACCCTCCCATCTTAAAGCACATTTAACACCGATATCATTAAGTCACGGAGGTGTGTCTGCACCCAAAGTGAGTTGCCATTTAAGTTTTCGCACCTTCAATAAAGAGTTACAGTCACCAAGAAAGACTTGAAGTTTATCCAAGACAAAAAACCCGAGACCTGTAAAAGGAGGACAAGTGGAGCTGTGACTGCTGAGGGCATTGGAGGCATCTTTAGAGCGGATAGCTGCCAAGTGTTCCTTGGCTCAGTCTGATAACCTTCTGCTAGTTTTCCCCACATAAAATGAGCAGCATTCTTTACACACAGCTACGTACACTACCCAGTCCGAATGTCAATCAAAATTATTTTTAAATGTAACCTTGTAAGCACTGTGCCTGAAAATGTAGTGCAAACCTGTGTAAATATGCTGGCACACCACAGCTCAACATGCCTGGTTGACCAGTAGAGCCTGAAGTAACATCCAGCAAAAAAGGGGGGGGGTGTCCCTCCCTGTTATCAAAGTTAGACCGCAAGGTGACAGTTTTTTTGTAAGAGAAGTTAGGAGCATTACCCAGCGCCTGCTGGAACTCATCACTGCGACCTATAACACTCCAGTTGCAGATGATAACTTCTCAAACAGTATGCATATCCCTGCTAATGGGAAGCGGGAAACTGCAGTCTCACTTTTCCTCATTATGTCTTCTCCTTGTGTTAGAGCCATCAAAGCCGTATCTTAAAATTGGCTTATGTTTATTATGTCACTCAGACAACACCTCCCCAAAAACAGTCAAAAAAGATCTGCTGGGTAATTCCTGGCCAAGAATATTTGTTTCAAGAAATTAGCTTCAGCATGGAACATAGAGTCATTACTTATTAAACAGGAAAGTCTAATGAGCTGTCCCTGGACAACATTCTTTTTCAAAAAGAAAAGGTGCTGGCTTCGGAAATCAAGGAAATTATTATGTGTGTTCTTTCTGTGCACATTAGATTCTAAAGTACCTGAGGCAGTGTCAAATGCAATGATCGTATCCAAAAAAGCCAACTCTGGCCACAAGCTGAAATCACAAACTCCAAGAAAGACATACTGGTAGTTATGTCATTACAGGACTCGGTCTTCTTGGGTAGTAGTCTATTAGCATGACACATCCTGACTTGGCAAGATTTGCCCACACTTCTTGCAAAAGCACTTCAAATCTGTCAGTCTGCAAGGGCATCTCTTGTGCACAGCCATCTTCAGGTCACCCCACAGATTTTCTATTGGTTTAGATCTGGGCTCTGGCTGAGCCATTCATAACTTTCATTTCCTTCTGGTGAAGCCATTCTTTTGTTGATTTGGATGTACACTTGGGGTCACTGTCATGTTGAAAGGTGAAATTCCTCTTCATCTTCAGCTTTCCAGCTGATGCTTGAAGGTTTTGGGCCAAAAGTGACTAGTATTTGGAACTGCTCATAATTTCCTGCACCTTGACTAAAGCCCCAGTTCCAGCTGAAAAAAAAGCAACCCCAAAGCACAGTACTGCCACCACCATGCTTCACCATGGGGATGTTTTTCTTTTGGTGATGTGAAGTGTTGTTTTTGAGAGAAACGCACTTTTTGGAATTGTGGCCAAAAAAAGTTCAACCTTGGTCTCATCAGACCATAACACATTTTCCCCACATACTTTTGGGAGACCTGGTGTATTGTTTTACAAATTTTAGCCAGGCCTGGATGTTTTTATGTGTAAGAAAAGGCTTCCATCTTACAACCCTACCCCATAGGCCAGACATATGGAGAATATGGGAGTTTGTTGTCATAATCAGTACACAACCAGTACTTGCCAGGAATTCCTGCAGCTGCTTCAGTGTTGTTGTAGGTCTCTTGGCAGCCTCCCTGACCAGTTTTTGTCTTGTCTTTTCATCAGTTTTGGAGAGACGTCCAAGTTATTTGCAATGTCACTGTTGTCCCATATTCTCTTCACTTTTTGACGACTGTCTTCACTCACTGTGTTCCATGGTATATCCAATGCAGTGGAAATTTTTTTTTGTACCCTTCTCCTAACAGATACCTTTCAATAATGAGATCCCTTTGATGCTTTGTATGTCAGGAAAATCATACTAGGACAGCTAAACTTTATTTGGGGTTAACCAGAGTCTCTAATTGATGGCAGGTGTGTACCCAAGAAGTCTGAATGCTGTAATTAAAGCAAAAGGTGCTTCAAAGTACTTGTTTAAGGTAGTGAACACTTATGCAACCAGCTTATTGTACATTTATTTTTTATATTTTTCCCCTAACAGATTTGTTTGTTTTTCAATTGAATTGTACAGGTTTATAGGTCACATTAAAGGTGGGAAAAGTTTTGAAATGATTTATTGTGGTCTCATTTTTTATATCACAAAAACCTGGCATTTTAACAGGGGTGTGTAAATGTTTTATATCCAATATATATATATACACACACATATATATATATATATATATATATATATATACACACACACACACACACATCTATTTACATATACAGACATGCTTACACTTATCAAAGTTATCAGAACTTGTCAGATATTTGTGATGCATGGCTAGGCTGAAAAAGGCCTTTGTGGTCATTAGCCTAGTAAACACCTACGAACCTATGAATGACCTAGCGGGCATCTGAACAGAGGAAGGCCTAGGGTCGGAAGACTGTAAAGGGACAGAGGGATCCGACAGGCCTGCCGAGAGCCCTGGTTCCCCCTCAGCGGAGACAGATGTCCATAAAGCCTCCGTGGATGTGCCTACCACACAGGATTCTGTGGCTTCCGAAGAGGCACCCGCTATATCCAGGGCAGCGGAGTCCAAGTGTTCAACCAGGCAGATGTCAGCCAAAGGCTGACAGTCGGACGGCGGAGGCGCAGTGACAATAGCAGTCCTTGCTGTCTTTGCATTCTTTGGCTGTTCAGCAAGCAAGTCGGAAGAACCCTCCATATGTAGCACTAACTGTTTAAGACAATGGTTCTCTTAAGTATAAGTTGAGTACATGGAGTCGGCTACGTAGAGTTTTGGTAACAAAAGCCTGGCAGATATGGCAGGCTTTGTAGTCATGAGATTTACCTAAACAAAACAAGCAAAGATATTGGCCATCTTTGTGTGGTACTTGATGGCCGCACTTACACTTGCCCTTTCTAGATAACATGAACAAGCACTAGAAAACAATGACTGAAAAGAAGGTTCCCCAACAGGGTACTTAACCGAGTTTGAGACTCCGATGGCCAGGAAGGCATGAACACCTGACGTTCGACTAGCGGCTGACAAGTTCTGAGGTCTGGTGTGAGCAGATGTCACTTTTATGGCCCACACTCTGCTGGCAATGTCAGACATCCCACGCACCATACAGTGACTGAAATCATTTGTATACCGGCCGGACGTTCGTGTAGCAAGAGGTAAAAACCTATATGCATATAATACTGCAACATGTGAACAGGAGGACATCAATTGCTGTCCTAAGAAAATCCAACTGTAGCAAATCATAACGCATTTACTGAGCAATGGGGATGTCAACACTCAGAAACAAAGTCTTCAGGTTCACGAGAAAATCCTTAAGCACACGCCAAAACAGCAGACTCATCTTTCAATGCAACAAATTCCTGCTGCCCTGAATGAAATTTAGGGGTCAAAAAATGAGGAAACCTTATTCCTTTTCTTACCTGCAGAGGAAATGGCAGCACTAAAAGCAGAAATTAACTCCCTAACACCCCCCCCCCCAAAAAAAAACAATCTCCACTGTCCATGAAACAGAGAAGTCACATTTTTAACTATTTTTTTCTATTCCTGAGGGGGCTTCCTGGAAAAGGACATACTCAAATCAGGCACACTCTCCTGGGACTCGGTCTGCTTACCTCAGCTAATAGGTAAAACACTAGCCCATTCCCTGAGATCAAGTGAGTTTCTCCCTTGCCTATGGAGGGGAGGGGGGGCAGTGGTCTGTTAAATCAAGACTGATACAGCAGCATCTCCCATCAGTGACTAAAGCACAACTAGAGGAACAACCTTGGAGACCAGTAACTGCACTACAGGTTCAAGTCAAGTTAAAGCACTGAATATTGGAAGTGTAACCTGACAGTCAGCAAAATTTCAGACAGACTAAAGGAGGTAACAAGGTAAGAAAATCCCTGGTAGTCTGAACAACCATGCAAAAACATGTAAGGGTGGGAGGATAGCATAATGGTTAAGGTGTTTGCCTTGGAGACACAAAGTGCAGGGTTTGATTCTCACATAGGGTAATTGGCTAGGCTTAAAATAGCCCAAAAGGGCAGTTAGCCTAGTAATAATCTATGAACCTATGTACAAAATGTAAGAACGTCCAAAAATAAACAATTTTTACATAAAGGTACACAAACATTCAACACTTAACTTTCCTGACAAGAAGTGACAATTCCAATGCAAACTACATCTCCCAGTAAAACAATACATTTACACAATAAAGTTTTCCTCGGAAAAATAAAAATAATGGAAGGTTTTCTCTAACAAAAGATTTTTATGTCCAGCCTTGAAGGATTTATAGCAGGTCAACAGTTCCATGGGGCACACAGTAGTAGTGCTCTTTGGCAGCAAAAAAGCTGTGGACTTTCTGTGCTGTCTTTTTTAAAAGGAGCTCCACTCAAGCTCTCTGATAGCCATGACTGACTGTAGCAAGTCTTCTGTCACATAATCCAGCCATCTCTTTGTTGGATTTCCTCATTTCCTTTTGCTTTCTTTCGGTCTCCACCAAATCATCTTCACCTTTCCTGCATGTATGTCTGAACCACTGCAATCTGTTCAGTGAACTTCTCTACAAAAGGAGTTACTTTGGCTTCTGCCCAAATGCCATAATTCCTTCATTTGTCCCACAGTGTGCACCCTACTACCACTTTCAGGCACTTCTCCTCTAGTTTCTGTAACTGTTCTGCCTTATCTGCCCAGGTTTCCTGTACAGTATATAAGTACAGGTCACACCACCATTTTATGCACCTTATTGTTCTGCTTCTTTGAGATTCTTCTGTCACCAACTACTTCTGACACACTGTGCCAGCTTGCTGCAGCTCCTTTGGTTCTAACTTTGATCTCCTGATTCAGACTTCCCCTCTCAATCACCCCTTCCAGATACTTGAAGCTACTACCCTGTTCCATTGTTTTCCATTCTATCTCAATTTTCAGCTTCTTTTGATTGACATTTGCTGCCATGAAAACAAGTCTTGTCTGTCCCTAGATTTAACAGCTTTCTCGCTGTATACAGGGCACTGGAGAAACATGCAGCCTTGTCTGAAAGGAAATGACGGTGATCCACAGATACAAATAACTAATCCCCTTCTTGTTAGAAATATCACCTTAGTGTCGAACTTTAAATGCACAGACCTTTTAGGAGATGATTTAAATACTTTCATGACAACAGATATCTTTTTCCTCTTCCTCGCCATGTGAAATGCTCTCTGATGCATTCAATTTATCTAATAATGTACTTCAAATCAATTGCATCACATTACACCATGTTAATGCTGACTTCATATTTGCACAAAGCCTGCCAAGTGGAATACTAAAACAAAATAAACCACTTGTTCTGAAGGAACCGGCACACAGCAGAAGCAATAATACGTCCTTTATTAATAATCACTGCTCACAGCAAACAAATTCATTGATAACCATACTAAAACTTGTTACAAAAATACGGATCAAGCGCTTTCATCCACCCACATGTGGACTTCATCAGAATCAATCAATTAAATTAATCATCACTATTTAAACTTTTTGGTGCCATTTCTGAATGATAATTTAAAGAAATATATCTCTTTGTAAAAAGAATATTACTTGTACATTAATTTATTAACATCTCTCTTACTAGTTTAATACATGTTAGTCCATAATATATAAACATATGTATAAAAATATGTTTAAAAAAATGTTTTTTTAAAAAGAAACATTCTTCCATAAGTGTCAACTGTCATACAATATTGCTATACAATAGAACGGAAAACTACCATTCTAAGGTACATTCCTTGTTGTATCAAATCTATTCATATATTGTGACCATAAATTATGAACAGTTAGTTATGTACTCACCATAATGATAGATATGTGGTCCATCTCGCCTACATTCTTTACTCACGGGTTCGGAGCCGAGAATCGGCTCCGAGTCGGCCAACTATTTCTCTAGCATGAAGTCTCTAATTGGATGGGCTAACCCGGTATCCCAAGATGCACCTCGCCCTAGCCCCAGATCTTGTTTGCAACCATACCAATCATAACCCATACACACCCAACACTGGAAGGAATTCTATCCAAAGGAAGAAAAAGCAACTGACCTTGAAGGGTTCACAGAGCCAATATTCCTCCAAAACCTCTGGGAAGGGGGCAGGTGGGTATCAGAGAATGTAGGCGAGATGGACCACATACATCGATAGTTATGGTGAGTACATAACTAACTGGTGTTATGTGGTCCTATCTCGCCTACATTCTTTACTCACGGGACAGCGTCCCCAGCACATCTATCCTGGGAGGCTCATAGGAAGATACTCCTGAGAACCATGGAACCAAAAGAAGCCCGGGCCCCTAGAAGCCACGTCCAGTTTGTAATGAGTAATAAAGGTGTGAGGAGAGGCCCAGGTGGCCGCAGCACAAATATCATCCAATAAAAGCCTGGCATGATAAGCTATTGATGTAGACATTGCCCTGGTAGAGTGAGCTTTGACAGGAAAAGGTAAACTTCTGCCTGCTGACGAGTAGATGAAGGAAATACAATTTCTGATCCATTTAGAAACTGTGCACTTGGAAATAGGACAACCTGTCCTGTTCTCTGAGAAGGACACAAACAGCTGATCAGACTTCCTAACATGCTTAGTCCTGTGTAAATAGAACCTCAATTGTCTGTGCACATCCAACTGATGGAACCTGAACTCTGCTTTATTGGAAAAATTTGGAAAAAACACTGGTAACTCGATAGATTGATGGAGATTAACAGTGGATGACACCTTTGGAAGGAAGGACGGGTTCAGTCTCAGGAAAACTCTGTCCTTATGAAAGGTCAGATACGGAGGTTTAATGGACAGAGCTTGAAGTTCTGATACTCTTCTGGCCGATGTAATGGCTATTAGAAAAGTACAGTTTTGTACCTACCATAAATGTAGATGTTCGAGGATCCACATTGCTGCAGTCCTAACTATTGGGTAGTCCGCTGTCCAGTCGGCCCGAATACCAAAGTATATGGCTGACGTCGGTCAGGGCGCATTAGACTGAAGTCAGTACGTCCGGGTACTAATGCGCATGACCGACGTCATATCCTCAGTCTTTTCTTGCCCCAGATGTCAGAAGACCCTAAAAAGACAAGGCCTAATATACCTACACCAAAAATATGTATAATATATACAAAATCATCAGCATATAACCTCACCTACACAACCACCCCTAAACACAGAGGGGAAGGAGGAGGAATTGACTGCAGCAATGTGGATCCTCGAACATCTACATTTATGGTAGGTACAAAACTGTACTATGTTCTTCGTTCCACATTGCTGCAGTCCTAACTATTGGGTAGAATCCCAAAGCAGAGGTAAGGGAGGCTGGCAAATCATAAAGAAGCAGGAGCTGACAACATGCCTTGCAAAATAGCTGTGGCAAAACCAGCCCTAGACTTAGAGTAGAGAGGAAGGTGATAATGCTTAGAGAAAGTATGCACTGAACTCCAAGTAGCTGCCTCCAAAATATCCTTAGTTGCCACCCCCCTTAGAAATGCTGTTGAAGTGGCAGTAGCCCTAGTGGAATGAGGCCTAATCCCAGCTGGAATCTCCTTGCCATGATGGGAATAACAAAATGCAATGCAAAACCCAATCCACCTAGAAATAGTTTGTTTTGACACAGGCTTGCCCTGAACTCAAAGCAAAAGAAACAAACAACTGCTGAGACTGCCTAAAATCCTTAGTCCTGCTCAAATAATAACGCAATTGCCTGTGCACATCTAAAGTGTGCAAAATCTTTTCCCCTTTATTTTGTGGATCTGCATAAAAAGTAGGCAAATGAATAGTTTGGTTTAAAGCCACACTAGAAACCACCTTAGGCATAAAAGAAGGATTAGTACGTAATGATACCCTATCCTTATGAAAAATCAAAAAAGGCTCAACCGCCATAAGGGCCTGTAACTCAGAAACCCTTCTTGCAGAAGTAATAGCCAACAAAAAAGCAGTCTTCCATGACAAGTATTTCAGTTCAGCAGTAGCTGCAGGCTCAAAAGGTTGTAGAGTAAGTTTCTCCAACACAAAATTGAGATCCCAAGCAGGAGTAGGAGCTCTACGTGGGGTCTTATATTCTTTGCCCTCTAAGAAATTGCTTGAACAAAGGATGTGAAAACAATGGTGGGTCACAATCATAGTGAGCTGAAATTGCTGCAGCATGAATCTTAATGGAAGAGAAAGACAAACCTTTGTCCAATAACTCAGTAAGATATTGAAGAGCCACACTCAAATTAGGCTCTGAAATCTCCAAATTCTTTGCTGCAGTCCAAAATAAAAATCTCTTCCATTTTCCCATGCATACACTTTACTTGTACTAGGTCTTCTGGCTTCCATAATCACATTTAAAACTTGTTGAGGAAGTTGAGACCTGCTGTCTTTCAAAACAGAATATGCCAGGCTGTTAGATGAAGAGAGTGAAGCTTGACATTGAGCAGACGACCGTCCTTCTGAGACAACAGATGTGGAATCAAGGGTAAAGGCCATGGAGGCTTCTTTACCAGACTCCTCAGTAATGGGTACCAGTGCTGCCGAGGCCAATCTGGAGCTATTAAAATCATCCTTGGCTTGTCTTGTCTGACCTTTAGAAGCACCTTTGGAAGAAGAGGCAGAGGTGGAAACGCATACACATGAAGATTTTTCCAACTGAAAGAAAGAGCATCCACTTTCCAAGCTGTGTGATGAAACCTCTTTGTGCAAAACTTTGGTAGCTGGTGGTTCAGTGGAGAAGCTTAACAGATCTATGTCTGAGTTCCCAGGACACTGTCAACTTTTGAAATACATGAAGATCCAGTTTCCACCGTGGGGATCCATGATTTGTCTGCTTAACACATCTGCTAAGGAGTTCTGTGCTCCCGGCAGAAACCTTGCCTGAAGAGTTAGTTGCAAGCTGAGGGCAGTCTCCCATAAAATCATTGCTTGCCTGCACAATGGGTAAGAATGTGTTCCCCTTGTTTGTTGATGTACCACATGACAGTTGTGTTGTCTGTTAGAATCAACACCTGCCCTGGAAGAAGTAACTCCTTGAAAGCCATTAATGCAAACTGGACTGCTAACATCTCCTTCATGTTGATATGTAGATGCTGTAGTCTGGCAGGCCACTTGTCTTGTATCCACTTTCCATTTAGATGAGCTCCCAAGCAATGTCCGAGGCATCTGTCGTTAAAATCTGACTCGCCTCTGGCCGGGTCACAGAGAGTCCCTTGTTTAGGTGACATTCCTGAGCCCACCACAAAAATTCTTTTGAAGGCAAGGTATTATTTGAATGACAGTGTCCAAATCCTGGCAGTGCTGTGTCCATACATTTTGAGATACCATTGTAGCTTCCTCATATGCAGTTTGGCATTGGGAAGCACCAGAATACAAGATGCCATGAACCCTAATGCTTGAAGGACTGTCCTTGCAGTCAGCACGGACTGATGAGATAGTTGATGGAAGTAAAGTGATAGACTCTTTTGTTTGTCCGGGGTTAAAAGGCCATCTGCTGCTGTATTCAGTCTCACACCCAGAAAGCACATGTCTTGAGAGGGTACTAGACTGGACTTTATTTCGCTCACAGAATACCCTAGGCATCTTAGCACTGCTATAACATATTCCAGATGCTGTAGAAGGTCTTCCTTTTCCTGAGCCAGAATCAGGCAGTCGCCCAAGTAAGGATAGATTTGAATTCCTTGTAGCCTGAAGTAAGCTATCACTGGAGCCAGAACCTTTGTGAATACTCTGGGCGCAGTAGATAAGCCAAAGGGCAATGCAGAGAACTGATAATGAGAATTTCCAGCTCGAAAACGCAGATACTTCCTGCAACTTAGTCTTATAGGCACATGAAGGTAAGCTTCCTTGAGATCTAAAGTTACCATCCAGTGATCTTTGCCCAGCAGAGGTAAAAGCTGTTGTAACGCCAACATCTTGAACTTGGGAATGTCCAGATAAGTGTTGAGGATAGATAAATCCAAAATTGGTCTCCACGTGTTCCCCTTCTTTGGTACTAGGAACAGGCGAGAATAAAATCCCAGGCCCCTTTGTGATACAGGGACTGGCTGAATGGCCCCTATTTGGAGTAACTGAGAAATTTGCTTGTGAGCCTCTTTCCTTTGTGGAGGAGGAACGTCTGGCATGCCTTTGAAAGGGGGCAATGTATGGAAATAAAACCTGTAACCGTGGTGAATGATATCCAACACCCATCTGTCTTGAGTAATTAAATCCCAATTTTCTTTGAAAAGAGACAGTCTTCCCCCCAAAGGAGCTGCCAAACGAGAATCTACTGGCAGCTGAAAAGGCAGGTCATTGGGTCTGTTTACGAAAGGACTGGCCCCTGCCCTCACCAGAAGTCTGAGCAGGTGAACTCCCTGTTCTAGGCCTAAAAGAACCTTGAGCTCTGCCCCTACCACGTCTAGACCTACCCCTAGACTGGGAATCATAAGCAGGATATGTCCATCCCTTAGTAGGCCAATTTCTACTAAACTTCGGTGGCTGCACCTGCAAAAAATCTTTAACAGTTTGCATAGACTTAGCTTTGTCCTCCATTTTCTTTAAAACTGCTTCCACAGGCGAACCAAACAACACATCAGACTGTAAAGGAGCATCCAAAATCCTTGTCTTAACATGCTCAGCTAAATTCTGATCCCTCAACCAGGCATGCCTCAAGAACAGAACTAGTGGCAGCCACCCTCGAGGAGGCCTGTACAGCATCAAAACCACATTGCAAAGAATGCTTACCCACTTGTTCAGACACATGAACTAAATCCAGCAACTCTTTACACTCAATACCTTCCGCCAAAGCATCCACCTTAGATTTCAATTGTGAAAGGAGATAATTTTGATATTTTAGCATGTGAAACTGACAATTCAACGCCTCATGGCTAAAGTGGAAGAAGTATACACTTTCTTTCCCCATCTATCCAAAGCCCTTGCCTCTATCAGTGGGAACAGGGTTTTAACAACAGAGGCCTTAACACCTTTAGGTCCCTGAGAAACAGTCTCCGGTCTGCCGTAGGACTCTTAAAAGATACTTATGAGCTTCAGGCACCCTATAGTACCTATCAGGTTTAACAGGAGCAGGAGGCAAGGAATCAGGGTTCAGGGAAGCCTCTGCAAAACATCTTCTACCACATTCAACACAGGAGGTATAGCTAAGGGCCTATGCTGGGGTAAAACAAGAATTCCCTAAGCCTTTTCCTAGAATCAGAGTAATCTTGGCCTTCCCATTTAAAGTGCTCCCTCATGGAATGCAGAGTCTCTGAAAATGAGAAATCCTCAGGAGGAGAAGCTGTAGGAGTGGAATCATCCACATCAGAATCAGAATAAGGAGGATACTCCTGCAAGTCTTCCGCAGAAGACTCAGAAGCCTCTGAACACTGTTCAAAACTCTCAAACTCAGGTTCCACCCTAGGCCTCTTATCAGGAGGAGGCATAGAACCTCTAATCAGAGTAATTAAATCTTCTGCCATTTTAAGCATATGTTTCTTAGGCACAGAACCTGAAGTGCCAGGAGAAGCCCCCACTGAAGCTAAACTTGGCCTACCTCTCAAAGAAGTTTTGGAAACAGAAGGAGAGGCTCTAACTACCTTGGGAAGAGAGGGAAGAACAGTTACCTGAGAAGCCCCCTCAGCCTGGCCTACCTCCTGAGAAGGCACATCCTGCAATAGTAAAGTCTCTGCCTGAGACTCCAAGGAAACTCCTGGCAAAACCTCTGGCTCCACTGAGCCTTCTAAAGAACTGACGTCCAAGACTGCCGGTTCATCAACTCTAGGCTTCGCTGTTTTGTCCTTGCGCTTTTTGGACGAAGCGGGCGTCGGAGCATCCGACGGCATTTTATAATTGCAACGCTTCCCAAACACTAACCTGGCACAGTCTAACCTTCTCTTAATAGTGCGTTTGTTAAATCTAGCACAAGAGCGGCATCCAACAATGTCGTGCTCAGGCCCTAAACAAGGTATACACAAGGTATGGTAATCCCTACGAGGTATCTGTTTCCCACAAGAAATACAGTTATTCACTTTTTCTGACATCCGGTTAAATACTGAGGCAAGAAAAAACCAAAATGTTCCCCAACGGGGTACTTAGCCAACTTTGATTCGGTCTGAAACTCCGGCTTCAGAAAATTTCAGAACGCCAACCTGCACTCGCAAATCTGCTTCTGCATCGGACCATGCGGCAAAAAAGACTGGGGATATGACGTCGGTCATGCGCATTAGTACCCGGACGTACTGACGTCAGTCTAATGCGCCCTGACCGACGTCAGCCATATACTTTGGTATTCGGGCCGACTGGACAGCGGACTACCCAATAGTTAGGACTGCAGCAATGTGGAACGAAGAACATCGCCATTTTGCAAGATAAAAATTTCAATTCACAGGTGGCAGCTGGTTCAAAGGGCGGCGAAGTGATGGCTTGTAGCACAAGGTTTAGATCCCATGGCATGGCAGGCTCTGAAACAGGAGGGCGAAGTAACCAATCGCCTTTCAAGAAGGCCTTACAGAGTTTATGGCCCATAAGAGAGGGCTTATAAGATGTGTGAAAATTGAAAATTGCAGCCAACTGCACTTTGATGGTAGTGGGCGCAGAGCCCTGATGGAAAAGCATGGCTAAAAAATCTAATACTGATGGAATTGGGGCTGTGAAGGAGTCCAAACCTTGGGCCTGAGCCCAAATGGAGAATCTCTTCCATTTGCTGGAATAAAACTTTCTGGTAGAAGACTTATGAGATGAAGACAAGATGTGTACCACCTCAGGTGAAAAGGAATGCCGTCTAACTAGTGATGGAAGTGGAGCAGCCAGGCTTGTCAACCTGAGGGTTCGCAGAGATGTATGGAGCTGGCCTGACATGTGAATCAGGAGGTCTGGCACTGGGGCCAGAGTCCAAGGACCGTCCACTGCATACTGCTGAAGAAAAGGGAACCATACTTGTCGAGGCCAGTGTGGAGCAATAAGAATCACCCTGCTTCCCAAGGATATGGCTTTCTGAATCACTCTTGGAAACGGAGGGAAAGCGTAGACCAGACCAGGGGGCCAATCGTGGGTTAGAGCGTCCCTGGGTGACTCCCCCTGTGGTGGGATCAGTGTGAAGTACTCGCTGCATTTGGCATTGAGGGGACTGGCAAAGAGATCGCAGCAAGGCTGACCCCACCTGTTGAAAATTTGAACCGCCACTCGGTTGTTCAGGGACCACTCGTAAGGCATCAGAATAGCTCTGCTCAGCCTGTCCGCTATCACATTGGACTTTCCCGGAATGTGCGTTGCCACTGGAAACCGTTGGGAAGATACTGCCCAATGCCACACTCACATGGCCTCTCTGCAGAGGGGATAAGACTTGGTTCCCCCTTGCTTGTTCAGGCACCACACTACGGACAAGCTGTCCGAGTGAATAGCAATCATTCCCAAAGGTAGAGTCTCTTGGAGTGCTCGCAACACTAGAAACACCGCTATCATCTCCAGAACATTGATGTGCAGATGTACCTCGTGATCTTGCCACGTGCCTTGGACCATCCTGCCAAGATAATGCCCCCCCCCACCATATCTGGGAGGCGTCCGTGGACACCGTGGCCACTGGAGACATAGGAATCAAGCTCCTCCCTTTGTCCAGATTGGTGGAACGTAGCCACCAGCGGAGGTCCTGTTTGCACCGTTCCGTGAGAAGTATCAAGTGGGAAAGAGGAAGTTTCTGAAACGACCATTGGACCAAAAGGAGCCATTGTAGTATCTGCATGTGTAACCTGGCCAGAGGCACGAGCATGATGGTGGCGGCCATGGAGCCCAAAAGCTGGAGAACTAACCTGGCTTGAACTCTTTTGAGGGGCAATAGTGCGTGGATCTGAGACTGCACTCTTATTCTCTCTTGTGGCAGAAAGGCCCGCATTTGAATGGAGTCTAGCTCTGCGCCTATAAAAACAACATGTTGCGAGGGCAGCAAGGCAGACTTTTCCCAGTTAAAAGAAATTCCTAGTTGTTGACACAGTGCAATGGTAGTCTCCCTGGCTTGAACGAGTAGATGCCTGGTGGGGGCGGTGAGAAGCCAGTCTTCCAGATATGGAAACACCTGGAATCCCAGACGTCTCAGGTGAGCTGTCACCACTGCCAAGCACTTGGTAAACACCCTGGGAGCTGTGGTGAGACCAAAGGGCAGGGCACGAAACTGGAAGTGACTGGCTCCTAGCCAGAAGTGTAAGTGACTCCTGGATGCCTTGTCCATTTTGATGTGGTAATAGGCATCCTTGAGATTGATGGAGCACATCCATACTCCTTTTTTCAGCAATGGAAAAATGGACTGAAGCATGACCATTCGGAACTTGGACTTCAGAACGTAGTGATTCAATCGATTGAGATCCAGAATGGGTCTCAGGTCCCCTGTTCTTTTCGGCACCAAAGAGAGTCTTAAGTTCCTGATCCGATATGGTCTGAGGGGGACTGGTTGGATGACTCCTTTTACTAGCAGCTTTGCAACTTCTAGTGCTGCTTGATCCCGTTGACCGGGTGGGATGTCCGGGATTCTTCTGACTGGAAGGGGTGTTGATAAAAACGGGATAGTGTAACCTCCAGTAACTATTCGAAGCACCCAACGATCCTGGGTGATGCTTTCCCAGGCTTCCGGGTGCAACAAAATTCGTCCCCCAACTGGCTCCGGAACAGCACAGTCGGGCAACACCTCAGGAACGCTGAAAGGAAGATCCGTGAAAGGAATCGCGGTCTCCCGAGTTGCGGGGACCTCCTCTGCCTCTAAGATGGCATCTTCCAGAATAATTCCCCCCTCCTCTGCCTCTGGAGGGGGACTCACCTTGAGCTGCGGGAAAAGACCTCTGAGACTTTTTGAACCACATTTTCTCTCCTCTGAGCCTTGGGGTAAGGCCTAGAAGGGAGTGAGAAACAGGCCGCTACGGCAGATAAGGTCTTTCCCTCCTGTCCGCATCTGGTGAGGGTGTCTCACTTTGGTCCCGAAGAGAGAGGACCCATCAAAGGGGGCGTCAGTGAAGGAAGACTTAAAGGCCTCTGCGAAATGACACAGGCGCATCCAGGCTTTCCTTCTGAGAGCTACACCTGAGCTAACTGCCCTACTCGCCCCTTCGGCTGCATAAGATATGAGCCTCATGGACGAGTTGACAATGGAACCAAGGGTAGACAACTGGGCGTTAACAGTCTGTGCTACCGCCTCAGGCATGTTACCCGTCAGAGTATCTCCTAGCTCCTTAAGGAGATCTCTTTGGAGCCGAGTGAAATGACAGAGGTAATTCAGCGACCGCAAGGTAAATGTCGCCGAAGACAGGGTACGCTTCCCATACCGGTCCATACTCCTGGAATCCTTGTTAGGAGGATGGACGGAAGAAGAAGCCTCTGCAACTTCATGCTGAGTGGCTGCCGCCACCACCAAGGCATCCACCGAAACCCCTTTGGTCAGGAACTCTTTCCCCGGGGGAGCAGAAAGGAACTTATTTGGACATCTGGGCACAGTTTCCACGGAATCAGGGTTCTCCCACACCCTTTGACAAATCAAATCCAGGAGCTCGAAGGGTGGAGACACCCAGGAGGCAGAGGGTTGAGCTCCGAAGGCCTTGAGGAATACAGACTCCTCCTCGGAGGGGGTCTTGGAAGGCCAGTCGCCTCTCTGCCTCAAAATCTCCAGGATGTCGGAGAAAGAGACGTCATCGGAGGACGACTTGGGGGACCCCTCTGACTCCTTGAGGTCAGTATCAGAGGTGAGGGACTTGTCCTGGGAGTCTATGTGCTTCCTCTTGCACAACTTCTTTCTGGGGGGCTCCTCAGGCACAGACTCTGAGGGGCCCTCAGAAAGTAGGGGACCGCTCAAGGGGGTATCCCCAGACCTTCGGGCTCCGCCATCCACGGATAGGGGGGCGTCAGAGGCTCTAGCCGGGGTGTAGGAGGACGGAGTGACCGATCAAGGTGATGTAACTATTTAGCCAGTGCGTTCCTCATGGCCTCGAAGGCAGGTCTTCCCGGATCCGAGGACTGACCCATCTCTGAGACCACGACCGGAGTCGAGATTACCCGAGCCGATGCACCGAGAGGGAGACTCAGAACAGACAGGAGTCCCGAGATATCCCTCTCGGGTCCGACTGAGGAAACCAGAGTACTGAAACCAGAGGATGGAACCTACATGGTTGGAGCAGACGCCGGCTCCGATAGACTCACCTGAGGTATCGGAGCAGACACAAGAACATCACTCGGCGCGGAGCACTCCGGCTCAGACGACACATGGGTGCTCAGAGGAGGAATCATCGGTACCAGGACAGGGACTGGCTCCGGAGCAGACTGGGTCGGAGCCGAAAACAGTTTTGCTAACACCGGCGACTGCAGGAGCCTATGGACCACCCTATCCACATCCAAATCAGACAGCCTAGAGGATTTGGAGGAAATAGAAGGAGAACGGGATCTCCTACCTGGAGACTCATGCCTGACACTGGGTGACCGGCTCCGAATAGGCTCCAATAATATCGGAGCCAAAGTCGACTCCAGTACAACAGATACCTCCTGTGGCCCAGAGGACAATGCAGCCCAAGAGGTAGTATCCATAACCGAAACCTTCTCCTGCAGCCCCGAGGACAATGGAGCCGAGGAGGAAGTAACCACTTTTGAAACCTTCTCCGACGGCTCCGAAGAGGCAGACGGAGCCGGAGATCTTTTCTTGGCCTTAGAAGGCTTAGACTTAGCACTAGAAGACGAAGAAGAATCTAAGGCCTCCTCAAAGGAGGGCTTAATCAGGCCCTTCAAAATCAGTTTATTTTTTCTTTCCTGCAGTACCCTAGGGCTAAACACGTGGCAAAAACTGCAGGACTCTTGCAGGTGAATAGCACCAAGACAATAAACACAGATGGAATGCCCATCTGTAATGGACATTTTATAGCCACATTTCGTACACTTTTTAAACCCAGAGGGTTTATGTTCTTTCTGCTTTTTAGACATGGTTACAACCACACAACACTCAACCGACAGAGACAACACAAGAGGAAGGCAGGGGAAAACCAAAACACAGTAACGGCCAAGGAAACTTTTAGTTATGTACTCATACTACTCACCATTTTGGGATCCATCTACGATCCATCTCTAATCGTTGGAGTTGATGCAAATCTCGCCTCCTGCCCGACTTTATGCCAATGCCAAAGAGCTCTTTGAGGGCTTGCTTACTATATCCCCAGGATGCACCCACCACCCCCCAGATCTAGTTTGTCCATACACATGCACACGACACACGCATACTTATATAACGTCGCTTCAAATGAAATAAAAACAAAACAGAACTCAACACAAGCCTGATCTCTTCTTCTGTCTTTCAAGGCGAGGGAAGGAGGGTGGGTGGTGGTTAGAATGAGGGCGAGATCCCCCAAAAACATGGAAGTTATGGTGAGTACCGACTCTATCCTTGTGGAAAAAATCCGTCTGATGGTTTAATAGACAGGGCTTGAAGCTCTGAGACTCTTCTTGCAATAGCAGCTAGTTATAGTTGGATAAGAATCCTTGGACAGAAACAGATTGATTAAACATAAATGTTAAAATTTCAAAAAACCTGGGACACAGCAGTAAGGGAGTTGAGCCCAGAGTTGACACAGATGGCAAACCCTTTCCACTTACTGTTTACAGTTTGTTAGTGTGGTGGCGAAGTGTCAAGATAAATGAATAACTTGGGTCCTAGTGTGTGCCTTCTAACTAAAGGTTGGAGTGGGAGCCAAGCTGTTCCAATTTTAGATTGAAGGACTGATGCCAATGTCCCGACTGATGGATTAACAAACCGAGGATCAGTCTAAGGTCCACGGATCGTCCACTGCATGCTTTTTCAGGTAGGAAACGGCATAAAAGTTGGCCTGTTGTGCTTGTTTCGACATCCTGGCTGGTACTCCTGATGTGGGAATCAAGGAGAAGAACTCCTGTCAGCTTGGTAGTTTTTGTGGAGTTACAAAGGTCGAGCAGCGGGGCGCCCCCATCTCTTGAAATCCCTCCTTGTTTGGATGGATACCAAACCACCCGACATGTTGTGTGTAAGGATGGATATGATGCCCTGAGGAAGAAATCTGTGTGTGAGAAGAGGAGAGAGTACAGCGAAGTGTAACACAACTATGTGGAGAAGGAGAATCCGAGCCCCAACCCCACTCTGTCTGCCTGCTGTCGTCAGGGTAGCCACCACCCTAGGGGAGGGCATCCAGCCGTCCTGGTAACTCCTGGATGGGGAGAACAACCAGCTCCCTGATCCAGTTGGATGTCTAAACATGGCGAAGATCCTGAGGGAAGATCCTGAATCCACCATTGATGATTGAGGGAGCATCCTAGAAAGGACCATTGAGTTGACAAGAGCCACTGAAGAGATCCTCATGTGACATTGAGCCCTAAACAAGACATGGCGGACTGGGGCTTGGCTTCCTATCCGAGATATCCTGGCTGGGGCTTTGGATCTCGGGATTAGGGATGAACTTGGCAGAGAAAGTGGCGATCCAATGGAGGTCTAATCAGGCCGCATCAAACTTGAGGTCTATGAGGGCTCTATAAACTTAGACTTTGACCAATTGAATGTAATCCCTTTGGAAACACACAGATGATGGGTGGCTTTGAGATTGTCCATGAGGTGGCAGAGAGATGGTGTTAGTAGAGCCAGTGTGGTGGCTGGGGAAACACTTGGAATCCAAGAGATAGGGAAACAGGAATCAACACACTCTCTTGGGTTGGTAGACACCCCCTGGGGCTGTGGTGAGACCAAAGTGGTGAGACCAAATTAGATGGATGAATTATACAGGCTGAAGCTAGTACAGGCTGAGCGCGACCCTTCTGGAGCGCCTGATGTAGGCGTCCTGTGATCTACAGGCGCACATGGTAACTGCTCATCCACATCCAACAGGAGTTCTCCAACAAGCGGGGAGGGAATTTGGATTTGATGACCATTCCATTTTTTGGATAGTCTGGTTCAGTCTGCTGAGATCCAATATGTCTTTCAGGTCTAAAGTCTCCTTAGCCGATCTGGTGATCCGTTCTGGTCTGTGGGGACTGATGCAGGGACCCCGATTTGGAAGCTTCCCTTGCTCTAGCAGCTTTGACTGGGTGGTGGGGTCCGGGATTCTCTTGGACGGTGGGGGTGAGTATTTGAATGGGATGGGAGTATTTGAATGGGATGATGTAACCACCGTCCTCCGTCGGATTAACTCCCTGTCCTGAGGGATTGACTCCGGGCATTTGCTTGGCGGCGACCGGAGCAGCACAGCCGGGCAATCCCTCGGGCGTCCGGGAGCAGGAAAGGACTGGAAGAGCCACGAAAAGGACCAGAATTGCGGCCTCTGCGGGGCCTCTGGCCCTCTATCTCCCCAAAAAATTTTCCCCTCTGCCTCTGGACGGGAATCTTCCTGCTGTTGGGAGAAAAAAATGAGCCTCATGGAATAAAGGAAATTGACGAAGGCCAGCCGAATTGAAGCCAACGACTGGGCTAGCTGCTCAGGTTACCGGAGGAATCTGACAACTCCCTCGACCCGATCCCTGAAGCCTGGTAAATGTGCCAAAATAAACCAGAGCGGTATCTCCAGAAGCTCGTCTTCGACAAACTAGAGTAAAACTCGTCGCTCGCGAGACGCAAACTAAATCCAGGCACTGCCCAAAGGGCTTGAGGAGCACTGATTCGTCCCAGCAATCTGGGGTTTGGGCATCCAACCGCCTCGTTGTTTGAGGATCTCTAAGATGTCTGCAAATGAGACCCCATCCGGGACATCATTGAGGGGACCCCTCGGCTGACTGAGGACAGTGTCCGATGTTCCAGACTGCAGAGTCCGTGCTTCTCTTGCCGCGATCCTCTTCCTTGGGGTTCCTCTGAAGCAACTCGAAGACAACTCAGGAGGAGGAACCAGGGGAGGGGGACCCCCTCGGGCGCAGGGGCTCCGCTGGCTACGGACAGGGGAGCTGCAGGAGGAAGTCTCACGCCCCGGGAAGGTGCTGGTGGTGAAGTAAGGAATGGCGGGGACTTGGCCAAAGGCACTCCTCATGGCCCTTTGGCGGACCCCCAGTCCGCCACCCCCAGTCGGACTCGAGTGTCCGACCCGGATCAGTGATACTGAAGCACGAGGGAGGCTTTCACCGGAAAGCATAGTCCGAAAACAGTCCCCGGTCCAGCCGAAGAAGTCAGCGTACTAAACTTCCGGACCCGAGCCGAGGTTGGAAGTGGTTGGGAGCCGACCCTGAGATCTCCCTGAGATCAGCAGCACCCAATAGGGCGTGGCAGCTGGAAAGCGGAAGGAGGGAGAGGAGCAATAGAGGTGGGCCAAGGTCATAGGCTCCGAAACCAGCTGGAGTGGAGGAAACAAATTTTTGGAAGACTGGGACTGGAACAGTCTTTGGAGTACCCTGTCTATATCAGAATCCGGAAACAGAGCGGGTTAAGAAGGCCTCCGACAGGCTACTCGAGGGGCAGAAGCCCCAAACCCGGGTTCGAAGGCCTGAGTCCCATTAAGGGGCGAGGGACCGGTATCGGCGACTCGATGAGTATCGGCGAGGGCCGAGGAGTGCAGAGGAGGCGTGCCGCCGAGGTAGACCCCGAGCGCCGGGGCAGTGGAGAAGGCGGGCCGCGCGCCCGGCCCCCCCCGCCGGGGCGGCCGCAGAGGACCGATGCTGGGATGGCGAAAAGGCAGACTGTTCAACCAACCTCAGACTGGTTTTTGGAGCCAAGGAGAGGCCTGCAGGACCCTTGAGGAAAAAGCGTGACATATTTGAGACATGATGTTACACAATTTTAGTCACTGACAGGAAAGTAAACCACTAAATTCTTACTGATGATAAATCACACACAACAATTTTACAATTTTTCAATCCAAATCAGACAAAGTTAGCGATAGTCCGTTAAAACAGCTTTTGTGAGCAAAACAGCAAAAACTGACAGAAAGAGACCACGCCTCCGCAGGAAGCGACAAGCGAGATCTGGGGACTGCATCCTGGGATATAGTAAGCTCAGCCAATAAGAGACTTCGCTCTTTGGCATAGCAGTCGTGTCGAGCCGAGGGATCGCTCCGAACCCATCATTCAGAATGTCTCTAATTTAAACGTTTCTTGGAGGGAAACTAACTACCAACAAACACAAAACCAGCACAATTTTACAAGGGAACAATACTGGAGAGGACTAGGTCCTCTAACTTAAACGGGCCTAGCCCGCGAAACAGAGAGATACCACAAACAAACAGTCCTCACAAACGCTCACAAGAACTTGTCAAAATTAGAAGACTAGCTATTAAAGTAGCTTTTACAAGACAACTGACTACTAAAATACTTAGAAAAAGTATTTGAAAAAGGTACTTAGCCACAGCCAAGTGAGACCACGTCCTAACTCTACGAGTGGCAAACGAGATCTGGGGCTAGGGCGAGGTGCATCTTGGGATACCGGGTTAGCCCACCCAATTAGAGACTTTGTGCTAGAGAAATAGTTGGCCTACTCGGAGCAGATTCTCGGCTCCGAACCCGTGAGTAAAGAATGTAGGCGAGATATGACCACATATCATATATTATGAATCAATGGTGCCTAAAGAGTCTGAGGGAAAAAGGACTAAGAAATAAATAAATATATATAAAAAAGTATAGTGCCATATGTCAACAACTAAGTTGTATTCTTACAATACCTATTTTCAGGGACAATATATTGTATAATATAAATACAGTTATAACATAGCATATAAAATTTTGTGCTCATAAACTCAGTTGTATATAGTAGTAAATGCATCAATTAATTTAAATACATAGTATAATATCATTAATTCTTATATCAATAATTTATATATCCTAAAATGATGTATTATATAGAAAAATACTGATAAAAACTTTCAATTAAAATTCATTTAAAATACATTTAAAATAGTAGTCGTGTGTGTCTATTGATATATAATAAAAAAACACTAATTATATCTATTAATGTGTATTTCAGTTCATAATAATGTATATTCTGTAAAAACGGTTTTAATGTAATATAATCATTTAATCCGGGCAATGTTGATGCATCAGTTAGAATTTGCCATTTGGCTTCTCTCTCAGCTAAATGTGCCCGTAAATTACCTCCTCTCAAATTCGGAGTGACTACATCTATAATAGCAAATCTGAAATGGTGTATGCTGTCTGTGTATTATGTATGCCTGTAAAGTGCATTAGTACCATCTTTCTTCTTAATGGCATATAAATGCTCATATATTCTCTTTTTAAACGTAGTTTCTGTTTTACCTATGTAAAAACAAGAAAGTACAGTTTTGTACCTACCATAAATGTAGATGTTCGAGTGTTCACACTGCTGCAGTCATCACACTTGGGTTATCCTGCCGTCAGGCGGTCCCGCAGTCGGCCAGAGTTCCAAAGTCTTGGTCCGGCGTCGGTTGCTGTCGCTTCTTCCCTGACGTCAGTGTGTCACGGGTATATAAGAGGCATCCAACGCCATTTTCTTCAGTTTTTCTTGCCCCAGATGTCCGGTGCCCCCAAGTAGGTAGGCAATACATATTGCTAATAAAACATGTAAAAGGAATAAAAGGAATACCTTCAGTTACAAGCAAATACACCACAAAGGTTGTACAGGATAGAAAAAGGATAGAAAAGTTCAGCTAGGTCAGAGGGGATGGAGGGAGGGTAACCTGGACTGCAGCAGTGTGAACACTCAAACATCTACATTTATGGTAGGTACAAAACTGTACTATGTTCATCGTGTTACACTGCTGCAGTCATCACACTTGGGTTGAATCCCAAAGCTAAGGATGGGTGGTGGAACTAAACAGGGTTTGGAGAGGCTAGTAGGCACTGCAGAACTGCAGTGGCAAAGCCAGCTCTGGTTTTAGAGTATAGAGGTAAGTAATAGTGCTTGGTGAAGGTGTGCACTGAACTCCAAGTTGCAGCCTCCAAAATATCCTTGGTTGGTACCCCTCTGAGGAAGGCTGTTGATGTTGCTGTAGCCCTGGTGGAATGGGGCCTAATGTTACCAAGTACAAGTTTCCCATGGTGTGTGTAACAGAAACGGATACAATGTCGTAGCCATTTTGAAATGGTCTGTTTTGAGATAGCCTTTCCTTGTGATCCTGCAGCATAGGATACAAAGAGCTGGTCAGATTTTCTGAAAGCCTTAGTTTTATCCAAGTAGTAACGTAATTGCCTGTGAATGTCCAATGAGTGTAGGAGCCTTTCCCCTTTGTTCTGGGGGTTTGGATAAAAGGTGGGCAAATGAATGGTTTGGTTTAGGGCCACACTGGATACCACCTTTGGCATAAAGAAAGGGTTAGTTCGTAAAGCGACTCTGTCTTGATGAAAAATGATGAAAGGCTCCACTGCCATTAGGGCCTGTAGCTCTGAGACTCTTCGTGCTGAAGTTATTGCTAGCAGCAGGGCAGTTTTCCATGATAGAAACTGTAGATCAGCTGTAAAAGCTGGTTCAAAGGGCGGTAGTGTAAGTTTTTCCAAAACAAAACTGAGATCCCAAGTTGGTGTTGGTGCTCTCCGGGGAGGTCTTATGTTCTTAGCCACTCTGAGGAACTGTCTTAGTAATGGATGTGAAAATATAGGAGGATCCGTGTTGTATTGAGCTGAAATAGCTGAGGCGTGGATCTTAATAGATGAAAAAGAAAGTCCTTTGTGCAACATCTCACTTAAATATTGAAGAATCTGAGGAATATTTGGGACAAGGGGATTTTGGCCTTTAGCCTGGTTCCAGGCGCAGAATCTTTTCCATTTGTCTGAATAGGCTTTCCTGGTGCTGGGCCTCCTGGCCTCCAGAATGACATCCATCACAGCTTTAGAGAGAAGTGTTGACTGGTTGTTTAGGTAATTTGCGATGCAGCCAGATTTAAAGTCTTGAGCTGGCTGTGTAGAATTGTTTAGCTGAGTGAACAGGTGAGGAATTGGGAGGTAAAATCCATGGTGGGCCTTGAGCCATGTTCCTTAGTATTGGATACCAGTGTTGGCGTGGCCAATCTGGAGCAATGAGTATCATTTGTGGCCTCTCTAATCTGGCTTTCAGCAGCACCTTTGCCAGAAGAGGCAGTGGAGGAAAGGCATACATGGTCAATGTTTTCCAACTGAATGAGAGGGCATCCACTTTCCAAGCTAGTGTGTGTGGTATGTCCTTGTGCAGAATTTCCGTAGTAGGTAGTTTTGGGGGGAAGCAAACAGGTCTATGTCTGGGCTCCCCCATTTTTGAGTTATTATTGCGAATACTTGTGGATCTAGTTTCCACTCGTGAGGATCTATGATGTTTCTGCTTAGATCGTCTGCCAATGTGTTTTTCTTTCCTGGCAGGAATTGTGCTTGTAGTTGAACTTGGTAGGTCAGTGTTGCGTTCCACAAGGTCATTGCTTGCCTGCAT
Organism: Protopterus annectens; assembly: GCF_019279795.1. Classification (NCBI taxonomy): domain Eukaryota; kingdom Metazoa; phylum Chordata; order Ceratodontiformes; family Protopteridae; genus Protopterus; species Protopterus annectens. Next base: position 1,682,207,450 of record NC_056725.1, on the reverse strand, counting down.
AGGGGGTAGGAATGTGTGCCCCCTTGCTTGTTTATGTACCACATCACTGTGGTGTTGTCCGTCTATTAGTTGCCCTGGATGTAGGAGGTCCTTGAAAGCTGTTAGGGCATTTTGTACAGCTAGCATCTCTTTTTGATTGATATGTAGATGCCTTTGATCTGCAGACCATTTGCCCTGAATATTGTCCTGCCATGTGTGCTCCCCAGGCATAATCCGATGCATCTGTTGTTACAGTTTGCCTGGCTGGGGGTAAGGCAAAAGGCTGACCCTCATTGAGGTGACATGCCTGAGCCCACCATAGAAACTCCTGTTGAAGGCAGGGAATGAGTGGAATTATTAATTCCAAGCTGTGGCTGTGTTGAGTCCATACACTTTTCAGGTACCATTGTAATTTCCTCATATGCAGTTTTGCAAATGGTAGTAGTATGCAAGATGCCATGAATCCCAAGGCCTGCAGAATTTTTCTTGCAGGGAGTTGGGTCTTTTTTGCCATCATTTTGAAGTATTGAGTCAGTTGTCCTTGCTTGTCTGGCGTGAGATAAGCCATCTGGGCCGTTGTATTTAAGCTGGCACCCAGGAATATTATGTCTTGTGAGGGCACTAGTTTTGACTTCTTTTCGTTTACTGTGTACCCTAGGCAACTTAATAGGTTTTTGACAAACGCCAGATGCTTTAAAAGAATGTCCTTGTTTTCTGCTTGAATAAGGCAGTCGTCCAGGTATGGATATATTTGAATTCCTCTGTCTGCAGTATGCAATTACTGGTGCCAGGCATTTTGTGAAGACCCTGGGCACAGTAGATAAGCCAAAGGGCAGTGCAGAGAATTGGTAATGGGATGAACCTGCTATAAATCGGAGGTATCTTCTGCAATTTTGTCTGATAGGGACATGCAGGTATGCCTCCTTGAGGTCCAACGTTACTAGCCAAGCCTTCTTGCCCAGCATGGGAAGAAGCTGCTGTAGTGTTAGCATCTTGAATTTGGGTACTTCCAGATATGTGTTTAGAATTGAGAGGTCCAGAATGGATCTTCAGGCTTTGTCCTTTCAGGGAACTAGAGAGTGTCGAGTAAAATCCTTGTCCTTGCTCCTGTGTTGGGACCTTTTGAATGGCTCTCATGTCCATGAGAGCTGAAATTTGCTTTTGACCCTCTGCCCATTGATTTGGTGGCAGGTTTGGCATTCCTTTTATCCTTGGCAAAGTGTGAAAGTAGAATCTGTATCCTTGAGAAACAATATTTAGGACCCATTTGTCTTTTGTGATGCTGTGCCAGTTGTCTGCAAAAAGTGCTAGTTTTCCTCCCAAGGGAGCTGCCAAGAGGGATTTGCTTGGCAGTCTGAGGGGTAAGTCATTGAGTTTGTCTTCTGATAGTTTGAGACCTGTCTTCTCCTCCTTTTTGGGTTGTGGCACCCCATTGTCGAGGCTGGTAAGAGCCTTGTGACTGACCTCTGCCCCTTGGGCGTCTGTATTTGCCCCTCTGTGGTCTGGCAGAAGCTGGAAAGGACCAGTTTTTGGTTGGCCAATTTCTGCTGAAACGAGGGGGTTGAACCTGTAAAGAATCCTTAACAGTCTGCATAGATTTTGCCTTATCCTCCATTTTCTTTAAAACCTCTTCAACTTTTACACCAAACAAAACATCCTGCTGTAAAGGTGCATCCAATAACTTTGCTTTAACATGATCAGGTAAAGTTTGTTCTTTTAACCAAGCATGCCTACGTATGACCCTGTCACTGCTGCTCTACAATAAGCTTCCAATGAATCAAATCCACATTGCAAAGTATGTTTTCCCACTTGTTCAGCTGCATGCAACAAATCTTGCATTTCCTTGTAATCAGGCTGTTCTGTATGTGTGATCATTTTTTGTTTTAAATGAGACATCAAATATTGTTGATATTTCAGCATGTGAAACTGGCAATTTAAGGCCCTCATAGCTAGAGTAGCTGAGGTATATACTTTCTTTCCCCATCTGTCTAGTGCTCTAGAATCCCTTTCAGAGGGTACAGGATTTTTAGCAATAGAGGCCTTAACCCCTTTGGGACCCTGGGAAATGGTTTCTGGGTCAGCAACAGGGCTTTTATATAGGAAATTGTGTGAGTCAGGGACTCTGTAGTATCTGTCTGGTTTGGCTGGTGCAGGAGGTAGTGAATCTGGGTTAAGGCTAGATTCTGAATAAACATCATCCACAATATCTAACACGGGTGGAATAGCAAGTGGTCTGTGCTGGGGTAGTAGAAGGAACTCTCGGAGCCTTTTCTTAGAATCAGAGTAATCCTGGCCTTCCCAGTGGAAATGTTCCCTCATGGTATGTAAAGTTTCCCCAAAAGAATAGTCTTCTGGGGGAGATGCTGAAGGGATAGACTCTTCAGCATCAGAGTCTTCATAAGGGGGAAAAGAATATTCCTGTTCCTCAGAAGAATCTGAAGAAATTGAAACCTGGTCAGAGGAAGCGTAGTCCTCCTCCTGTCTTGGCCTTTTATCACGAGGAGGATGGGAACCCCTGATAAGGGTAATTAAATCTTCAGCCATCTAAAGCATCTGTTTCTTAGGCATGGGGCCTTGTACTGGAGACTGCTGTACAGTCTTCTTTGTTTTTAAAAGGGGTTTTCAGCTTTGCATAAGATTTAATAGTGAGTGTAGTCAGTGTAGTCAGTCTGAAGACATCTTCTGCAACTGAAGGCGTTTCAACTGCACCGGAATCTCCTTCAGCCATGGAGTCGGAAGGGCCTAAAGGTAAAGGTTGTGGAGGCCTAGCAATCTCCGCTTGGGAATCGGATGCCGCCTGGGGTTCTAAATCAGCGGTAGTCAGGAGCTGCGTAGGCATCTCACTGAAAACCGGAGAACCGGCGACTGGCCTAGCAGAGGCCTCGGAGTCTGGTTTGGGTCTCAGCTGCCTGTCTTTATCTTTGCGCTTTTTATGCATTCCAGTTGTCGGTTACTCCGACGGCATGGTATAATTAAATTTCCTACCAAAATAATGTCGGGCGAAATCAAACCGACATTTAATAGTACGTTTGTTAAACCTAGCACAAAACCGACAACCTGTGACGTCGTAGTCTAAGCCTAGGCAAGGAATGCAATAAGAATGAAAGTCCTTACGAGGTATTTGCTTCCCACAAGAAATGCAATTGTTAACTTTTTCTGACATTGGACTGAGGCAAGAAAAGGTTCCCCAACGGGGTACTTAGCTTTATTGAAGACTTCGGTCTGAAATTCGATTTGAAAATCTCAGGAGTCGGCCGACCGGCACTTGCGAACTGCTTCTACTTTGGGCACCGCGCGGCAAGAAAGACTGAAGAAAATGGCGTCGGATGCCTCTTATATACCCCTGGCGCACTGACGTCAGGGAAGAAGCGACAGAAACAGACACCGGACCAAGACTTTGGAACTCTGGCCGACTGCGGGACCGCCTGACGGCAGGATAACCCAAGTGTGATGACTGCAGCAGTGTAACACTATGAACATCATATTGAGCATTTTGCCATATATACAACATTCTTAGTATTACAGTTACCCCTCCTAAAAACAATTTTTGTTTTATTTATATTGTTCAACACTACATCATCCTCTTCTAATATAACCTGACAATAAGCACATCTTCCACATTTCCGAGTTCCTCCGTGTTGTATAGACATCTCCTTCTCCCTCTTAGATTTCTCTAACAAATGTTTTAAATTCAGCCCCATCTTATAAACAAACATGGGAGCATCACCAACTATTCTCCTCAAGTCTTGATCTAAAGCAAAAATATTCCAATATTTTTTCAAAATGTCCTTAGTGTTGGTAATTTGGGGTGTATACTCCAAAATACATGCTCTTCCACTACGGTTTCCTTCTTTAAAAATGTTCCCAACACTGGGACATATTTTTTCCTCATTCCCCTATTACATATGATTTCACTTCAATTAACTTGGGTGGATATCCTCTATTTGTAATCAACTTACTAATAAATTCTATTTCATTTAACATCTCTCTGTAGCTTGATGTCATGCGCGCTGCCCGAATACACAGTCCTTTGAAAATGCTTTTTTTCATCTTATATGGATGGTTACTTGAAAATTCCAGATAATTATTGGAGAAAGTGCTCTTTCTGAAAATTCGTGACTCAAATCCTTCACTACTGCTTGACATATATATATCAAGATAGGACAGCCCCTCTTTGTTGTAATTATATGTGAATTTCAAAAACTGACTGGTATTATTTAAATACTTAATGAATTCATCAATAGTGTCCTCTTGTCCATCCCACAAGATAAATATATCGTCAAGAAATCTAGTGTAATATCTGATATGTTTGTAATAATGGTTCTTAAATATATTTTCTATTTCCCAGTCTAACATCACTAGATTAGCATAAACTGGAGCACAGGCATTGTGACACCACGAGTCTGTCTATAGTATTCCCCTTCGAAAAAAATATAACTGTAATCTAATATAATACTCATTAGTTCCATTATTACAGATAATAATAATCCTACATTTTAGGATATATAAATTATTGATATAAGAATTAATGATATTATACTGTCTATGTATTTAAATTAATTGATGCATTTACTACTATATACAACTGTTTATGAGCACAAAATTTTTATATACCATAACTGTATTTATATTATACAATATATTGCCCCTGAAAATACGTATTGTAGAATACAACTTAGTTGTTGACATATGGCACTATACTTTTTTATATATATTTATTTATTTCTTAGTCCTTTTTCCCTCAGACCCTTTAGACACCATTGATTCATAATATATGTTCATAATTTATGGTCACAACATATGAATAGATTTGATACAACAAGGAATGTACCTTAGAATGGTAGTTTTCCATTCTATTGTATAGCAGTATTGTATGACAGTTGACACTTATGGAAGAACGTTTCTTTTTTAAAAAAAGATTTTTATACATATGTTTATATATTATGGACTAACGTGTATTAATTAAACTAGTAAGAGAAATGTTAATAATAAATTAATGTACAAGTAATATTCTTTTTACAAAAAGTAGAGATATATTTCTTTAAATTATCATTCAGAAATGGCGCCAAAAAGAGTTTAAATAGTGATGATTAATTTAATTGATTGATTCTGAAGAAGTCCACATGGGGGTGGATGAAAGTGCTTGATCCGTATTTTTGTAACAAGTTTTAGTATGGTTATCAATGAATTTTTTTGCTGTGATCAGTGATTATTAATATTTATTTATTTATTTTACATTTGTTAACCGGGCTGGTCTAGCTGGATACATATCCGTTTTCAGTAGAGGCCCGAGGAGAAAAGCTCCAATACAAAATGGAAGTACATGTTTAAATTACAAAATTCAAAGTATAGTTACTACAAAGAGAATATAGATTACATATGCAGGAATGAAAAATTACATAGATGTTATATAAGACAAGGACAGACAGGAGGTTATACACAAAACATTGATTTTGTTATATTACTGGAAAATAGACTGAAATCAGAGAATCTTCCTAAATTGTTATAAGGAAAGAGAGATTTTAGAGATCTGCAATTAGGGAAATGGGCTAGGGATAAGGGACTAGAAGGTATGAGATATGTAGTAAAGGACATAGTATTGCTTCTGCTGTGTGCCGGTTCCTTCAGAACAAGTGGTTTATTTCGTTGTATTGTCACCACTAATTGGTTTCGGAATACTAAAACAACAGTACATGGAATTATGCTACATGTCAGACATGAAAGACGAGACTTAACTATTAACCTTCATGAGATGAAAGGCTGTGCAACCACACTGCTGAAATACCTGGAGATAGGGAGGAAAGTCAGACATTTTGTACTAATTTATGTTCATTAAAGCTTTTGATAACTCCATATTCAAACTTTATTACATTCAGTATTTTTAAGTATTTGGAGAATGGACTTCAGATTACTAGTTTTCAGTAGTTTACATACTGCTAAACTATCATGTTGCCCAGAAGGCAATATCTCAATCCAAGGTAATTTGGATAAAAAAAATATTACTTGAATGCACTCTGCTGTGCCACGTACACTATGAACTGACAGCTTAAGAGTAAAAAAGGTTTGCAAATATTATTTGTTTCGCATGAAGCAGGTAAATTGTTATACAACAGCTAAACGCAAATTATACACACCCACTGATATGTCCATCTTGCTGCCTGTAGGATCATCATGATGATTCTGAAAAATAAAACAAATTGATCTTAAATAAGCGGATGAAAAGAATTCTTAAGTATGACATTGTTAAACTACTTTTGCACATGCAAAATCAGATAACAAGCCACTGATACTCTGCAGAAATATTCTCGACTTCTATTACAAGGATTTTCCATTTCATTATTACTTTCCATTTAACACAATTACGCAAATCAAACCACTTCTGACATTCCTCTCCTCAAATTTAAATTAAAGGAGCCAAAGACAGTGGTGTAGCACAAGGTTACAGAAGACTAACTACCAAATAAAGGTGAAAATTCCTCAGGTTGGACTGCTAAAAAAGAAGTTATGTCTTACCATAACATTCCATCTGTGTTGTTCATCTTCACCAATCCTTGACAGTGGGTTTGGTTCCGAACCCTCGGAACTGACTCGGGAGTATCTTTCAGTTCGTGTTCTCCAAACTTTCGAAGCAGGCTCTACCCATAATGCTCCTCACAATTACCTCAGATCGAGTTTGCCAGATGACAGTATATAGCACAAAATAGAATGGTTTAATATAGATAAAACAGGGACGAGGCCATATAGGAGTCCTTAATGACAAACTACATCAGGACTAAAGAGGTCCACCAAGAATCTTAGGATGGGGAAGGCGGGTGGGTATGTCAAGGATTGGTGAAGATGAATAACACAGACTGAACACTGAAGTAAGACATAACTTCTTTATCTGATGTTGGTAATCTTCACCTAACCCTTGACAGTGGGACAGAATCCCCAGCTACTTTAGCCTTGGGAGGTCTCATGGAAGAATATTCTGAAGCACCACATTGTCAAAGGATGCTTGACTCCTCGAGACCTGGTATAACTTGTAATGTGCGATGAAGGTATGTTGAGAAGACCATGTGGCTGCTGCACAGATGTCATCTACAGAAGCTCTGGCATGAAAAACTGCTGAAGTCTTAACAGCTCTTGTTGAGTGGGCTTGAACTGTTTTGGGGTGTTGAAGTCCTTGAGATTGACACATGAATGTAATGCAGCCTCTCAGCCATTTAGCTAAAGTAACCTTAGTAAGTGAATAGCCCATATAGGGGGGTGAAGACTACAAATAACTGATCTTCAAAATTCTTTTGTTCTGTGAAGATAAAAATGTAACTGTCCATGCAAGTCTAGTAAATGAAGTGCATATTCTCCCTTTTTGGAAAAATTAGGGGAAAAAGTTGGCAATTGTAACGAAAGATTAATATTGGATTCAGAGACTACCTTGGGTAGAAAGGAGGGATTTGTTCTCAGTGCCACTCTGCCTTTATGAAAGATCAGGTAGGGTGATTTTGCATGATAGGGCTTGCAATTCAGAAACTCTTCTTGCAGAAGTAATTGCTACCAAAAATACAGTCTTCTAGGATAAGTACTTCAAATGACAAGATGCTGACAGTTCAAAAGGGGGCTTGGTTAGAGATTGAAGGACAGTCGTTAGATCCCATGGGGGAACTGGTTCTTTAAAAGAGGGGTTTTAGTAGGAAAAGCCCCTTCAAGAAGACTTTACAAAGTCTGTGAGACATTACTGAAGAATTATTCCAACCTGAATGAAAATTCAAAATTGCAGTTAGATGAACCTTTATCATAGAAGCAGAGGAACCAGACAGAAAAAGTGTGTTTAGGAAATCTAGGACGTCTTGGATAGGAGCAGCAAAGGGGTCAAGCCCTTTACTCAAGGCCCATTTGGTACAGATTTCTAGTAGCAGGTTTGTGGTCTGCAATAATAATACGCTGGATGGGGGAAGAAAGAGAAGGATGCCTGGCGATCATAGGAATTGGAGAAGCCATACAGTGAAGCTTGAGATGTTGAAGATTGGTCTGAACCATGCCCTCTGGGCGAGTTAGTAGATCAGGAACTGGGTCCAGGATCCATGGTCTCTAACATAGGGAACAGATAGGGAAACCAAACTTGTCAAGGCCAGAATGGGGCAATGAGGATTATTGAATTCTTCGTCCTTTTGGCTTTCTTTAGGAATTCTGAGATTAGAGGAATGAGGGGGCATATAACAGACCGGGAGGCCAACTGTGGAGAAGAGCATCTCTGGGTGACTCCCCCAGAGGGGATTATGGCGAAGTAACTTCTGCACTTGTTCAGGGGAGAAGCAAATAGGTTGCAGCAAGGTTGACCCCAACAGCGAAAAATCCTGTCTGTAATTACAGGGTTCAGAGACCACTTGTGAGGCATAAGAATTGTCCTGCTTAATTTGTCCATCACATTGGAACTTCTCAGAATGTGCACTGCTATCAGAAAGCGGGTGGAAAAATCGCCCATTGCCAAACTCTAAGTGCCTCTTGACGTAGTGGGTAAGATTTGGTTCCCCATTGTTTGTTGATGTACCAGACTACTGACATGTTGTCGGTCTGAATTGCAACTGTTCCTAGGGGGAGGGTATCCTGGAATGCTTGCAAAGCTAATAGCACTGCCCTCATTTCTAGAACGTTGATGTGCAAATTGGCCTCCAATTGGGACCATGTGCCTTGAACGGTCTTTCCCAGATAATGCCCCCTCACCCTATCAGGGAAGCATCCATAGTCATTATGGCTTGGGGCTGGGAAAGGATGAATGGTCGGCCCAAGAGAATTTCGTCAGAGTGAAGAGGCCTTGTACAGTAGCCTCATAATATCAGCTTCTGATAGACTCTTTATAGACCTCACCGATGCCGTGGAGGGAGCTCTAGATCTCACTTCCACAAATTCGAGTATCTCTGCAAGAGTCCACAGAAGATGAATGTAGAGGCGGCTGTCTGCTCTGAATCCAGTTTTGTTGGTGTAGACAGGTCCCCCGTTGCTGATGAATTCTTCGGTACAGAGGAAATTTCGGAGTTTTTTTTAGTCAGTTCCGCAGCACTCGGAACAGAGGAAGATTTTTTCTTCGAACCATGGGAGGAAGACGTTCCTGTATCACTAGTTTTCTCCTTGGAACCATAAATGGCCTCATCAAAAGGAGATTTTGGAAGTCCTTTTAAAAAAAGTTTGTACTTCCTTTCTGTCAAAGTACGGGAGGAGAATCCATGACAAATCACGCAATTTTCTTGCAGGTGAATCTTGCCAAGACAATAAACACAAAGTTTGCCCAGCTGAATTGGGCATTTTACCCTCATATTTCCTACACCTCTTGAATCCTGAGGTGCCGTTTGAAGGTTTTGAGGGAGATTCTTTTTGGTCCACCATTACCGGCAATAAGATAAGGAAGGACAGAAGGAAAGATTTTATTTTTTTTAAATAAAGGAAGAAAAGGAAAATAATACCAACTATGGCATTAAGAGATGCCTCAATGGTATAAATATAAGGAGAACTTACCAACTATGGTAAGGGACAGATTACCAACGGTAATAGTAAGACGGAAATTACTTAGGATGGAGGAGCGGGTCGAAGTACTAATAAAACTAGAAAAGGTAGAGAGTTAAAGAAGAAATTGAAAACAATTTAACTGCCAAAGCTCAAGAGATGGAATGAACACGTCTGGTCCACTAAGCAGCAAACTAAATCTGAGGTAATCTCTGTGAGGAGCATCATGGGTAGAGCCTGGCTCGAGAGTTTGGAGCGTGTGAGCTGAAAGATGTGGCAGAGTTGGTTCCGAGGGGTAGGAACCGAACCCACTTGTCAAGGATTAGGTGAAGATTAACAACATCAGATCAGATTTTCGACCTCAGCCATATCAGTGTCTAGGGTCTAGGTACTTTGTAGCAAAGAGTATGGTGGCCTCTTTTCAGAAGAAAAATTACTAAAAATATTGGAAACACTAACAAATGAAGATAAACATATGGAAGCTAAGAAGCTCACAGTGATGAGTCAAGGATGACTGCATAATTTACACTACCATATCTTCTTCTCATGAAGAAACCCAAACCACTTAGAGAATTTGTACACTGCTGCTACCATCTTGAGTTTACGGTCCCCAAGTCAAGTTTGCCGGTGGGTGGTGGCATTTAAGAACACACATCAAGTATATGTACTGTGCCTGGAGGGGCCCCTTCTGTAGAAAGTCAGTAGATTATAAGCTTACCAAAGAAACACAGCAATTATAAATTCCCCAAGCAAAGTATAGAAATAAGAATGGCAAGCCTAATGAAGATTTTTCCAATTAGTTTAATCTATAGAAAGTTACCAAAGTACAGCGGTGTGAAAAACTCATCATAACAGTAGATGTTCAAAAGCATTAGATCACTGCTGTAGTGTTATTTATCCAAGCATTTGCCAAAAAAGATACCATTCAAGTCTGATTTCCAAGGTTTTCACAAGTATTTTCTATGACAATGTAGTTATACCTTGCTCCAGAATCAAACTAATACACAGTTTAATAACAGAAGTAGAACTGTTTGGAACGTAATATAAACTACAGATGTCAGAGTATATTCACTGCTGTAGTCTTCACTTCTGGGATTCCTGCCTGATGGCTGACCCGATTTCCATATCTCTATGTGCCCCCTTCTGGCTTCCATCCCACCAGTGGTATACAATAGGCATTGGCCAAAACTATTTTCTGCTCTTTCTTGTGCTGATTCTACAAGGTACTTGCCTCAAACTCCACATCAAAACTGAACCTAGAGGCTCATATCCCCCCCAAGGGTAAGTATTCATCCTTGAAGCACAAACATGCTTGTCTGGGTCCTAGACAGAGTCAGACGTATGGCAGAGTCTGGTGGAGCAAGGACAAGGAAATTGGAGAAGTAAGACGGAAGCGGTACTCATTTCAACCCAAGGATGCCAAAGGAGAACACAAGAAATAGTGGAAGGGAACAGGGACTACAACAGTGAAGGTGTTCCTTACACAACTGTATCCTGCTCTAATATTCACTGTTGCAGCCATAACTACTGAAGGACTCCCAAAGCATAACTACCAGTGGGGTGGCTAGCCCTGATTGTGCTATCATAAGAGGTAAGACCTCAGAGAATCGCCATTGCACAACCTGCCTTGGCAAAGGATATAAAACACAAACTGTAATGTTCACAAAAAATGGAGTGGACAGACCACATAGCTGTTTCCAAAGTGGCAGGGTATCAACCTTTCTGATGAATACTGTAGTGGCTGTTGTGGGCTCTAGTGTAATGTGCCTTTACACACCCTGGCACCAGTCTGCCAAGGAAAGAATAATAAAAACAATATAAAAGTGCATGTTACTTTAGCTAGTGATTAGTTATTGTCAGGCTTTCCTTCCACAACTTTTGCTACTGACACAAGCTGCATACTTTTCTTATTGCCTTAATTCTAGCTGAACAGAATCTTACTTGTTTATGCATGTCTGAGGCATACAAAGTTTCTTCCTACCTTGATCTTTCGGTTTCTAAACAAATGAGGAGATAAAAATGACCAAATCAAAGAAAGCTCCATCACCACTTTGGGCAAAAAGAAGGGATGGTATGCGGAGTAACCCTGTCACTGTGAAAAATAAAAAATATTTACACCATAAGGCTTGCAGTTTAGAAATGTGTCTAGCAGATACAGCAAAAACAAAAAACAAAAACAAATGAGTCTTGTAGGACAGCTGAAGCAACAGAATCAAAAGGTGCCAAAATTAGCTTTTCTAATACATAGTTGAGGTCCCACTGTGGTACATAATTTCTATGAGCGGTTGAAGGTGGAGTAATTCCCTTAGAAGCTGCATCATTGGTAATAGAGTACAAACTAGGATCTAAAGGTAGGCAAGCTTTGATACAAACTGCTTCTTGTAATCAAGGGTATAGAGTTTGCTTTCTGCAACCTACACTTGCCTACCCTGGGACACTGAACAAGTCACTTAACCAGACAGTGCTCTTGGGTTACTCCTGAAAAGGGACATGAGTGTCCAGTGGGCTTGCGCAGTAAACAGGAAGAAAGAAAACAAAAAAAAAAAAAAAAAAAAAAACCAGCAGAAACATATACCTTCAAATATGCATGCAATAGAGGGAAAATGTCTCCATTTTACTAAGTATGACTTCCTTGTATTTAGTTTCCAAAACTTGTTCATTATATTAAGCACGTCCTCTGAAAAAACGCACCTGGAAGGAATGAATGCCAGATCATCCATGCTGTCGGCCATTGAGTCGTAGGGTGTAGCAAGGACCCTTTTTTTGTCAAGAGGTCCATGCTCTGAGGCAACAGCATTAGCTCATTCCTTGCTAAACTTTGCAGAAGGGAGAACCAGTGTTGACTCTGCCAAAAGGATGCTATCAGAAGCATGTCTTGCCTCTCCTTTACCTCCAGTAATATTCTGAGGATCATGGTTACCAGACAAAGCGTGGTGAAAGCGACCGGTTCATGGAATGGAAAAAGCATCCATTTTTCAGACTCCTAGAGCTGCTGTCTTGCAGCAAATTTAATTACATTTGTTTATCAGGAAATTCCAACTGGACACAGGTCCTTTTTCAGCAGAGGCCCAGAGAGAAAAGCTCCACAGAACAACATGTAGATGGTAAACAATAACAATCAAGGTATGAATGCAGTAGAGGTAATCATGACGGAGAAATACAGGAGCAAATTAGGCACAATTGAGTAGTAAGCTCCAATTAACACTGAGAAATAAGAAGTAAAACACAGTGCTACAAATTTTCTATAACAGTAACTAGATAAAAATAATAATAGACTAAATGATTAACAAGCAGTGAGTAAAGGAAAAGCAAAATGTCTACCTCTAGCACACACCAGGAACACACTTCTGGGGACTTGAGGCCTGCTCAGTTTGTCTGCTAAAACTTTTCCTGAGATTGGCTGTAAGAGCAACTGAGCATCAGGCCAGACTCCCGGGCTACTTCCCAAGATTGCACTGCCATTCTTCAAAACAAGTGAAGGAGTGGGTCCCCCTGCTTGCTGATGCAGGGCATCACTGTAGTGTTGTCTGCGAGATATGCAGGATGGTACTTGTTCAGATCTGTTTGAATTCTTTTAGTGCTATAGCTAGAGACATCTATTTAGCACTTACTACATTTTTCTGCATGTACATGTTGGGGAGAAGCATGCCCCTGCTGATGTATTGCTCTTTTAAGCCCCAACTCACCCCCAGTCCGCAGGCACAGTATCCAGTGGTTCACTCACGTAACATAACACTACTGTGTTGTGGTCACTACCATCTCCCCATAGGTTGGCGAGGATGGGAGTCTTGCAGAAAATGAGCAAGCCTGGGAGCTGCCACTGCTGCTTGAAAAGGCACACTTTGCAAGCTGGTACCATGTCAGAAGCTAAGCCAAGCTGTGAGATGCAGTTACTGGAGGTGATTCCACCTCAGGCCCAAGGGCAGGTATGCACTTCAGATCTGCCCACTCACACAACTATGCTACTGTTCTCTGCTCTAGTCTCCACCTGAGCTAGATGAGCAGTTTATAGACTTCCTAACACATCCTTCTGTATCCCCCCCACTACCACTAGCACCACCAGGAAATGCAAGCAGGTTTAACCTCTGCTTTCCTTTATCATTTCCTGTCAGCTCCAAATGGCACAGAGTAGCTAACTGATCACAGGATACAATAAGAACTCCATCCTTCTATGCCAAAGAGCTGGCAAGATTTCTTCTACATTAATGTGCTTCTTCATAACTGTTAGCCCAAGTGCCATTAATCCTTGGATCTCCTCCGTGAGCCCCCAAGGCTATTTTTGTAGAATCTATGGTAAAAGACCGGGTCCACTGTGGTAGCCTAAAGGGTGTGCCTTTTTCACAATGAAACTTCTTATTTGATAGTGGGTAATAGGAGGACTGTGACCTCTAAGGACAGAGAGAGAGAGAGATCACACCATGTTTTTCTGAGATACCACTGCAGTTTTCTTGTATGAAGCCTTGTTAGAAACACCATCATGATGCCATGTAGCCCAGAATCTTAAGGAGCTCGCTCAGTGCAAGGATCTCTCTAATACTGTCCTACTTATGTGATACAGAAAAAAAAGACTTCAGTCAAGGTGACTCCTGGTTGTCCACTATCCTGTAAAACCCCAAGAAAAACTACTTTCTTTGTAGTGATCACATGACTTGGAGAGGTGTCAGGAGACACGCAGGTGCTTGAAATATGTTTGAGTGAACTGCTGAGCCCTTCTGAGACTCTTCCACTGAGTCTATCTGAAGCAGGCAGTTGTCCAGGTAAAGGCAGAAGTGTACTGCCCTTGGGCCTGCAAAAAGCAATTACTAGAATAAGACATTCTGTAAAGAACCTGGCTATAGAACACAAGGCAAAGAGCAAGGAAGTGAAGTGGTAGGGTGCTCTCCCAAACGTACAACTTAGAAACCTTATATGCATCGTTGCTATGGGGATGTGGAGGTATGCATCCATTAGATCTAATGGGACCATGAAGGTTTAAGGAAGTAGAAGAGGTACATGGATTTTTAAGGCGAACATTTTGATCGGTGAAACTATTAAACTTAAAGAGGCCTTGAACGTGCCTCCAGGTGCCTTCCTTTCTTGGCATCAATAACAGCCTTGAGTAATCACCTGTGTCCTCCCTCCTTACTAGTACCCTTTATCATAGAAAATACAAGGCAACTTGGCCAGGTGGCCATTTGTGCTTTTTAAGTACCCACCCTCAGACCTTGCCTCATTTTTTAAGGAAGGATAACGGCTTCCTGTCATAGAAGTCGTCGTCCTCTAGCAAGTGTGGAACTAAGTGTGTGTGTTCCCTTGGAACAGAAGAATGCCTACAAATTTTAGTTTCAGAACTGCAATTTAAAACTGTTCCAGGAAGTCTAGAACCCACTGATCCTGGGTGATCTTCTGGCCATTCTCTCAGAAAAAGGCCATGGTGACTATGCCCAAAGCTCCACCCAATATAAAATTAAGGTTACCCCACGCTAAAGTGCAGTATTGTTAAGACTGATTCTTTCTGGTGGTATGGATGCATCTTTACAAATATAACAATACATGGATTGTTATATTGCTCTTTTATTTCTATTAAACTCCCAGACAGGAAAATGGCTTGCATGCTTCCTTCAGTGAACATTAACTTTTTAGCCGTAAAAATTACACTGGCTACCTTTATATAAATTAAACTGTGCAATGTTCCACTGAATGCATTACTGTGTTTGAATGCTAAGGAGACTGCTACTACTAATACACAACCCACAGTTAATTTTTTTTTTTTACCAAAGTGATTGCCAATGTCCCTTTAAATGTTAGAATTCTCTCAACAAAGGGTGCTCAGAACGTCCAAGATTAATTGCTTGCAACAGCAGAGAGTTGATCTCCAAGAAAAAGCAGTCAGTAATGAGGGGAAAAAACTAACCTTGCAGGTGCTTGAAATCATCTTTCCATATTTCACTCAGGACACAATGTACAGACTTCCTCTGGCCAACTGCCTGCACCTGAGGACTTTTGTCTGCCTGAAAAAAAATTGCTAATGAAAAAAAAAACATGCCAATAACTTTTCAAATGGAAGAAAGCTAAAATTTTCCATGCCTTTCACCATTTTATCTACAGCTTAAACCACGGACATTAACCTAGATGCCCTTTCTTGTAAAAACAGGAAAAATGACCACCTTTCTTCTACATATGTAGATACACTGTTACACTGCATTCTATCAGCCCAGAATCACATTCATTAACTAATTTGCTCCTGAACAACCTTTATCTTATCAAAATATAAAGCCTGTACATGTTACAATTAAAGTATTTGCTGGCTTTATAACATGGTCAACATATACAGTAGTCACTAATAAGACTCTCCACCTCAGATTTAAAATACCCTGACTGCATACTATGCAAACTTGCTTTACAATATAACGTGGTCTATATCGTGAAGATTTTATACAAACCTCGCAAACAAGCGTTTACTTACTTCTTCATTCTCTTTAGTGTTTTCTAGACATTAATGACAAAGAGGAGTATATGATTTATAGTTCACACAAGTCTAACAGAGTCAACAAAATTCTAGTCTTTCTATACCACATTTTTTTGCAAAGCTATATTTTGCACATCTGAGTTTATATCCAGTGGGACTGTTGTTCTATATTCTTCCATTTATTCAATAATTTCAGCGTTGCTGGTCTTCTTGATCATCTCCCAGCACCATACTCAGGTTCATGTCCACGACACTCCTGATTCTATTACTTAGGTCCTGTGCTTTTTTTCTGTCTCTCAAGCATTTTCTTTAGAACACTGGAAAATGTTTTGTTGGTAAAGTCTCTCTATGGGCTTTGTTACTGTCAAAAGACAGAGAAGAAGAGGTAGCTTCCACTTGCTGACTCAGTCTATGTTTTTAACTTCCTCCTTAGCTTATTATGCAACAAATGATTTGATTCTCCAAAAGAAAAATATTCTGAAAACAGCTGGATACAGCAGTTTGAATCTCACACTTGCCTCCCGACATTCTCTGATTGCTGGGATAAACCTGCTTCTCTTCTCCTAGTATACAGCAAATAATCATTTTCCACAAACAATTTCCACTTTCTGTCACAATTTTGACAGACCAATTCTTTCTGGTGGCATGGATGCATCTTTACAAATACAGGTTTTGGCAGTAATTTCATGGCCAGGTTTGCAGCATACACATGATGTGCCCTTTCAATTAATGTATGTCGTGAAATACTAGTTTGATTACGCTTTCACAGAATTAATACAGTCTGTTCATTACAGTTAATATGGTACAAAAGAAAAATCTCAGGTTTTCTCTGCATGATCAGTCTTCCAACTCTATTTTTAAACAGCTCTTCTTGTGAAGTCTCATACTCAAGCTAACCTTTCCTTCATTTCAGCTTCTAATTTCTAGTTTTATCAGTAGATCTGAAAAACTAGTTAAAGCGTCTTCTATTTTCGAGCTCTTTGGTGTCCGAGTTAACATATCTCTTTATATTTTAATCCGAGTACATTTGATATATTTTTTCTCTAAATAACTTTGTCATCTTCTGTACTGAACCTGAAACCTGGACTACTTTTTTTGATGAACATGTCTGATTATTGCCAGACAGAGTTTTCTCTTTACCTTTTCTAATGGATTTTCTCTGAGGTTCTCCAAACTTTTTTCTTTGCTGGCATCCTGTCAACCAGTGATCAAATTTTATCCAAACTGACAGTTTTAATGGCCCTTTTTTCTCAGTTTCTGTTTTCACACTAGGAGAGCTAAAAATCAACCTACTTGATCAGTGTATACCACCACATGGATGTCCATTCTGACTTTTTAGACAGTGCCTGGTTCTGGGAGGATCCTCCCTTCTTTTCTGAATCTCCCTGTTATTGCTTTCTGAAGTTTTGTTGCCTTTGCCTGGCTAGGATTTGCTCACTGTGTTTTCTATAAAAGGAAAGTACAGTTGTGTATACTTACCATAAATGTAGATGTTCAAGTGTATTCACTGTTGCAGTCATTACATTTGGGTTATCTGCTTGCAGGTAGAACTCAGCGGGCCTGATTATCAAAGTCTTGGGTCCTGCATCGGTTGCTGTCCCTTCTTCCATGACGTCAGGTAGTCAGGGGTATAAAGCATGCAGCCGACGCCATTACATCAGTTTTTCTTGCCCCAGATGTCAGGTGCCTCCATAATGGGAAGCAATTATATACAAGGTTACACCTCCAACAAAAAGCAAATACACAAGAAAGCTTAAATACAGTAAAGAAGAAGAGAGGTATAGCCAATAGAAGTCAGGGGGCTGGAGGGAGGGTAACCAGGACTGCAACAGTGAATACACTTGAACATCTACATTTATGGTAAGTGTACACAACTGTACTATGTTCTTCGTGTTTCACTGTTGCAGTCATTACATTTGAGTAGATTCCCAAAGCTAAGAAAGGGAGGAGGCAAATAGAGAGCATTAGGTCCAGCTATTAGGCCCTGTAGGACGGCAGTGGCAAAACCAGCTCTGGATTTAGAAAAAAATAGGCAAGTGGTAATGCTTGGTGAAGGTATGAACAGAACTCCAGGTAGCAGCTTCTAGGATGTCCCTGGTAGGAACACCTCTGAGAAAGGCTGTTGAAGTAGATGCAGCCCTGGTGGAATGTGATCTTATCCCCTTGTGGGGTAGGTTTTCCATGGTGCTTATAGCAGAAATTAATGCAATGGCCTATCCACTTAGAAACAGTTTGCTTTGAAATGGCCCTCTCCTCTGCCCCTGCAGCAAAGGCAACTAGCAGTTGTTCAGTTTTCCTGAGAGGCTTAGTCCTGTCCAAATAAAATCTAAGTTGTCTGTGCACGTCCAAAGAGTGCAGTATTCGTTCTCCTTTGTTCAGTGGATTAGAAAAGAAGGTTGGCAAATGACTGGACTAATTAAGGGCCACACTGGATACCACCTTGGGCATAAAGGAAGAATAGGTCCTAAGGGACACCCTGTCTGCAAGGAAGATGATAAAGGGCTCCACTGCCATGAGGGCCTGTAATTCAGACACTCTTCTTGCTGAAGTGATGGCTAGAAGGAAGGCTGTTTTCCAAGAAAGGAATTTCAACTCTGCAGTTACAGCTGGCTCAAAAGGAGGTAGAGTGAGCTTTTCCAATGCAAAGTTAAGGTCTCAGGCTGGAGTAGGGGCTCTCCTGGGTGGTCTTAAATTTTTGGCCCCTTTAAGGAATTGTTTCAGCAAGGGGTAAGAGAAGAGGGGTGGCTCAGTATTATAATGTGTGGAAATGGCTGAGACATAAATTTTAATAGAAGAGAAGGAAAGGTCCTTGTGAAGAATCTCAAGTATTGAAGAATATGCGGTAAGCTAGGCACTGTTGTGCCCATCCCCCGAGTTTGGCTCCAGGAACAGTATCTTTTCCACTTTTCAGCATAGGATTTTCTAGTACTAGGCCTCCAGAATGACATCCAGCACTTGCTTACTGAGGGATGCTATTGGAGAGCTCAGGTAATTAGCCAGGCTGCAAGGTTCAGGGCTTGAAGCTGGGGGTGCAGAATCTGGCCCTCCTGCTGGGACAGCAGGGAAGGGGTCTGAGGCAGGAGCCATGGTTTCAGCAGTGACATACTGTGCAAGAGGGGGTACCAGTGCTGGCGTGGCCAGTCTGGTGCAATGAGTTTTGTCCTGTTTGATCTTTAGTAGAACTTTCGAGAGGACAGGCAGAGGGGGAAAGGCATAAACTGAAAGGCTTTCCCAGGTGAAGGACAGGGCACCCACTTTCCAAGCTTGCCTGTGGGGAGTCCTTGTGCAGAATTTGTCCAATTGGTAGTTCTGAGAGGAGGCACACCGGTCTGTCTCTGGGCTCCCCCATTTGTTTCTCAAAATGTTGAATATCTTTGGTTCCAGTTTCCACTCATGTGGGTCCATGAGATTTCTGCTTAGGTCGTCTGCCAGTGAATTTAGCTTGCCTGGCAGGAATTGAGCTTGTAGGTGCACTTGGTAGCTCAAGGCTGTGTTCCACACAGCCATGGCTAGTCTGCAGAGAGGGTATGAGTGGGTTCCCCCCTGCTTGTTTATGTACCACATAACAGTGGTGTTTGTCTGTCTTAACCAATAATTGTCCTGGAAGAATGTGGTCCTTGAAGGCTGTCAGAGAATTCTGTACAGCTAACATTTCTTTTTGATTGATATGCAGGTGCATTAGACTCTGGTTCCATTTGCCCTGAATGCAATGCCATGCCAAGTGAGCCCTCCGTGCATAGTCTGAAGCATCTGTTAGGGTTTGGGTGGCGGGGGTAGAGTGAATGGTAGTCCCTTGTTGTGGTAGTAGGTCTCTGCCCACCAAATGAACTCTGTCTTTATACAAGGAAAGAGAGGAATCATTGGTTCCAGGTCTGAGAATGTTGACTCCATAGGCTTTTTAGATACCACTGTAGTTTCCTCATATGCAGTCTTGCTTATGGAATGAGTAGGATGCAAGAGGCCATGAACCCCAGAGCTTGCAGCATTTTCCTTGCAGATAGCTGGGTCTTTGTGGCCAGTAGTTTGAAGTAGGCTGTCAAACTTGCTTCTCTGGCATGAGGTAGGCCATCTGGGAAGTTGTGTTCAAGCTTGCTCCCAGGAATACAATTTGTTGGCAGGGTACTAAGTGAGATTTCTTTTCGTTTATGGTGTACCCCAGTGAGGTTAGCAGTTTCTTTACAAATACCAGATGATTTAATAGTATGTTCTGGCTTTCTGCCTGAATTACACAATTGTCCAGGTATGGGTATATTTGAATATTTCTTTGCCTGCAGAATGCAATGACTGGAGCTAGGCACTTTGTGAATACCCTGGGCGCAGTAGAGAAGCCAAAGGGCAGTGCAGAGAACTGACAGCGCATGTAGCCTGCTCTGAAGCATAGGTATTTTCTGCAAGACTCCCTTACTGGGATGTGCAGGTAAGCTTCCTTTAAGTCCAATGTTGCCAACCAGGTATATTTTTACCTAGCATGGGAAGTAGCTGATGAAGAATTAGCACTTTGAATTTTGGGATTACCAAAAAGGTGTTTAGGATAGACAGGTCCAGGATAGGATGCCAGGAGTTGTCTTTTCTGGGTACCAGGAAAAGTCTTGAGTAAAAACCTTGTCCCCATTCTTCTGCTGGGACAGGCTGAATAGCCCTCATACTTAGAAGAGAGAGAACATGCTGCTGAGCCTCTGCCCACTTATTTGGGGGAAGGTCTGGCCAACCGTTTGGGGTTGGTAAGGTGTGGAAGTGGAATCTGTAACCTTGGCAAACTATATATTTAAAACCCATTTGTCTTGGGTAATGAGTACCTAGTTTTTTGCATGCAGGGCGATCTTTCCCTCTAAATGGGCAGTCAGATGAGCAGGGCTTGGAAGGTTTAAGGTTAAGTCATTGTGACAATTTATCATAGGTGGTGTCTTACTACCTCCAGTTTTGGAAGTGGGAGCCCCCCACCGCTGAGGCCTGTGAGTACCTTGAGACTGTAGCCTAGGTGGTCTGCTGTTCCTGGGTTTGGACCGAGAAGGCCTGGAAGAGACAGGAAAGGACCAATTCTTAGAAGGCCAATGCCTATTAAATCTGGGAGGCTGTACTTGCAAGAAATCTTTAACAGTTTGCATAGATTTAGCTTTTTACTCCATCTTTTTAAGTACTTCTGCTTTGTTGCCAAACAGGCGGTCTTAGTTTAAGGGAGCCTCCAGTAATTTAGCTTTAACGTGATCTGACAAAGTTTGCTCCTTAAGCCAAGCATGCCTTCTAAGAACAGACCCAGTTACAGCAGCCCTGCAAGATGCTTCTAAGGAGTCAAAACCACATTGCAAAGTATGTTTACCAACTTGTTCAGCAGAATGCATTAAATCCTGTAATTCTTTATTTTCAGCACAGTCAGGAATCAACATCATTTTCTGTTTAAGTAATCCAATAATATGCTGCTGATACTTTAACATATGAAACTGGCAGTTTAAGGCCCTAATGGCCAAAGTAGCAGAAGTGTATACCTTCTTACCTCATCTGTTCAGAGGCCTGGAATCTCTATCAAAGGGGGTAGCGTTTTTGGCAGTAGTAGCCTTAATGCCTTTGGGTCCCTGTGAAATGGTCTTTGGGTCCGCAGTAGGATTCTTAGAGAGGAACTTGTGAGAGTCAGGTACTCTGCAATACCTCTCAGGTTTCCTAGGAGCTGGAGGTAAAGTGTCTGGGGCCAGGCTAGATTCCAAGATGCCATCATCTACAATGTCCGGTACAGGAGGGATAGCTAAAGGCCTGTGTTGAGGTAGGAGTAAGAATTCCCTAAGCCTCTTTTTGGAGTCAGAGTAATCCTGGCTTTCCCAGCGGAAATGCTCCCTAAGAGTGTGCAAACTTTCACCAAAAGAGAAACATTTTGGAGGGGAAGCAGAGGGTATGGAGTCCTCCGCATCAGAATCCTCATAGGTAGATAAGGGCAAATCCTGGTCATCAGAAGAAAAGTACAGTTGTGTACACTTATCATAAATGTAGATGTTAGAGTGTATTCACTGTTGCAGTCATTACATTTGGGTAATCTGCTGGCAGGTTGCCATCAGTCGGCCTGATTAAGAAAGTCTTGGGTCCTGCGTCGGTTGCTGTCCCTTCTTACATGACGTCAGGTCATCAGGGGTATATAAAACATGCAGCCGATGCCATTACATCAGTTTGCCTTGCCCCAGATGTCAGGTGCCCTGCAAATGGGGAGCAAATAAAATTAAAAACAAAAAATATACCTCCAATCCCAAAAGCAAATACACCAAAAGGGCTTATAAGCATAGTGAAAGAAAGAATAGGTATAGTCAGCGAAAAATAGGAGGCTGGAGGGAGGGAAAAGCACAGTTGTGTACCTGCCATAAATGTAGATGTTCGAGTGTATTCACTGTTGCAGTCATTACAACTTGGTTATCCGGCTGGCAGGCTACCCGCAGTCGGCCTGAATTCCAAAGTCTAGGTCCGGCGTCGGTTGCTGTCACCTCCTCCCTGACGTCAGTGCACCAGGGGTATAAAAGATGCAGCCAACGCCATTTTCTTCAGTTTTTCTTGCCCCAGATGTCGGGTACCCCCAAAAGGGTAGGCTAAAAATATGTCTATAAAGCATGCATACACCAAGTAACAAGTTTCCTTCATCTACAAGCAAATACACCACATAGGTTGTATAGAATAGAGAAGTACAGATAAGGTCCAGCAAAGAAAAGGGGGATAGTGGGTGGGTAACCTGGACTGCAACAGTGAATACACTAACATCTACATTTATGGTAGGTACACAACTGTACTATGTTCATCGAGTTTCACTATTGCAGTCATTACAACTGGGTTGAATCTCAAAGCTAAGGTTGGGAGGCTGGAACTAAATAGGATTAGGAGCAGCTATGAGGCCCTACAGGACTGCAGTGGCAAAGCCTGCCCTGGATTTGGAGTAGAGTGGTAAATGGTAGTGCTTTGTAAAAGTGTGCACTGAACTCCAGGTTGCAGCCTCTAAAATGTCTTTGGTTGGGACTCCCCTGAGGAAGGCTGCTGAAGTGGCTGCTACTCTGGTTGAATGTGGCCTAATGCCCTTAGGCACTGACTTGCCATGTTGAGAATAGCAGAAACCAATGCAGTGACCTATCCACTTTGAAATAGTCTGCTTTGAGATGGCTTTCCTTGTGATCCTGCAGCATATGCTACCAGTAATTGCTCAGTCTTTCTGAAAGCTTTGGTTCTGTCCAAGTAGAAGCGCAGTTGTCTGTGTATGTCCAAAGAATACAGAAGTTTCTCACCCTTACTCTGTGGGTTTGGATAAAAAGTAGGCAAATGAATAGTTTGGTTGAGGGCCACACTGGCCACTACCTTAGGCATAAATATGGGGTTTGTTCTTAGAGAAACCCTATCTGGATGGAAAATGATAAAAGGTTCCACAGCCATGAGTGCCTGTAGCTCTGAGACTCGTCTTGCAGAGGTTATTACTAGGAGCAGAGCTGTTTTCCAAAATAAAAATTTTATATCAGCTGTAGCGGCTGGTTCAAAAGGAGGCAGAGTGAGTTTTTCCAAGACATAATTGAGGTCCCATGCTGGTATTGGTGATCTCCGTGGAGGCCGTAAGTTTTTGGCTCCTCTGAGGTACTGCCTTAATAAAGGAAGAGAGAAAATAGGTGGCTCTGTATTGTAATGAGCTGAAATGGCAGAGGCATGAATCTTAATTGATGAAAATGATAGTCCTTTGTCCAGCATCTCAGTTAGGTATTGCAAAATTTGAGGGATGTTTGGAACAGTGATGTCAATTCCTTGTGCCTGGTTCCAAGCACAGAATCTCTTCCATTTTTCTGCATAAGATTTTCTGGTACTGGGCCTGCTGGCCTCCAAGATAACATCCATCACCGCGCTTTAGAGAGAGGGGTGTTTTGAAAAGTTACATTATCCGCCATGCTGCCAGATTTAAGGTCCTGAGTTGGCTGTGCAGGATCTGATTGTTCTGTTGGGTCAGTAAGTGAGGAATTTGAGGTAATGTCCATGCTGGGCATTGAGTCAAGTTCCTTAGGATTGGGTACCAGTGCTGGCGGGGCCAGTCTGGGGCAATCAGAATCATTTTTGGTTTCTCTTGTCTGACCTTTAAGAGTACCTTGGGGAGGAGAGGCAGTGGAGGAAAGGTATATACTGATAAGTTTTTCCAGCTGAAAGACAGAGCATCCATTTTCCATGCTTGCTTGTGATAAGTCCTTGTGCAGAATCTCTGTAGTTGGCAGTTGTTAGGGGAGGCAAATAGATCTATGTCTGGGCATCCCCAATTCCTTGTTATCATGTTGAATACTTGTGGATCCAATTTCCACTCGTGGGGATCCATGAGGTTTCTGCTCAGTTCGTCTGCCAGAGTATTTATCTTTCCTGGCAGGAATTGTGCTTGCAGATGTACTTGGTAAGTCAATGCTGTGTCCCACAAAGTCATGGCTAGTCTGCAGAGGGGTAGGAATGTGTACCTCCCTGCTTATGTACCACATGACTGTAGTAATGTCCATCTTTATCAGTAGTTGTTCTGGATGTAGTAGGTCCTTGAAGGCTGTCAGGGCATTATGAACTGCTAGCATCTCTTTTTGATTGATATGTAGATGAATTTGGATTGCGGACCATGAGCCCTGAATACATCTTCCTGCCATGTGGGCCCCCCAGGTATAATCCAATGCATCTGTTGTCAATGTCTGCCTGGCTAGGGGTATGGTGAATGGCTGTCCCTTGTTGTGGTGACAGGCCTTTGCCCACCATCAAAACTCCTGTTGCAGGCAGGGAATGAGTGTAATTATTGTTTCCAGGCTGTGGCAATGCTGAGTCCAAACACTTTTTAGATACCATTGTACTTTCCTCATATGCAGTCTTGCATATGGAATTAACAGAATGCAGGATGCCATGAAGCCCAAAGCCTGCAGAATTTTTCTTGCAGTTAACTGGGTGTTCGTTGCCAACTTTGTGAAATAAGTAGTCAGTTGCCTTTGCTTGTCTGGCGTGAGATAAGCCATCTGGGCAGTTGTATTTAAGCTTGCACCCAGAAATATTATCTCTTGTGAGGGTACAAGTTTTGATTTCTTTTCGTTTACTGTGTACCTTAGGCATTTTAATAATCTTTTTACAAACGCCAGATGCTGTAGTAGTATGTCCTTGTTCTCTGCTTGAATAAGGCAGTCGTCCAAGTAAGGATATATTTATATTCCCCTTTGTCTGCAGAATGCAATTACTGGTGCCAGGCATTTTGTGAAGACCCTGGGCGCAGTAGATAAGCCAAAAGGTAGTGCAGAGAACTGGTAGTGCATTGAGCCAGCTATGAATCTGAGGTATCTTCTGCATGATTGTCTGATTGGGACATGCAGGTATGCCTCTTTTAGGTCTAAAGTTACAAGCCAAGCCTTCTTGCCCAGCATGGGCAGAAGCTGCTGCAGAGTCAACATTTTGAATTTTGGAATATCCGGGTATGTGTTTAGAATTGATAGGTCCAGTACTGGCCTCCAGGCTTTTTGTCCTTTCTGGGCACCAAGAAAAGTCTTGAGTAAAATCGTTGTCCCTGTTCTTGCTGTGGTACTTGCTGAATGGCCCTCATGTTGATGAGGGATGAAACCTGTTTTTGTACCTCTGCCCATTGATTTTTTGGCAGGTCTGGCATACAGTTTGCCCTTGGCAGGGTGTGAAAGTGGAACTTGTAACCTTGTGACACTATGTTCAAGACCCATTTGTCCTGGGTGATTAGGTGCCAGTTTTGAGAAAAAAAGTGCTAGTTTTCCCCCTAAAGGAGCTGCCAGAAGATAAGTGCTTGGCGCCGGCAGGGGGAAGTCATTGGGACTGCTTTTGGTATGGCTGTGACTTGTCTTATCCGCTTTTGGCAGTAGAAGCACCCCATTGTTTAGACCTGTATGGGCCTTGGGGCTGGGATCTGCCCCTAAGGCATCTGTATCTGCCTCTCTGTGGCCTGACACTGGAAAGGATCAATTCTTTGTAGGCCAGTGTCTGCTAAATCTTGGAGGCTGTACCTGTAAGAAATCCTTGACTGTTTGCATAGATTTCGCTTTGCCCTCCATTTTCTTCAAAACCTCTTCTGCTTTACCACCAAACAAGGTATCATGCTGTAGTGGCGCATCTAATAATTTTGCTTTAACATGATCAAGCAGATTCTGTTCCTTTAACCAAGCATGCCTCCTAATGACAGAACCCGTTACAGCGGCTCTGCAGGAGGCCTCCAAAGAATCAAAACCACATTGTAAAGTATGCTTTCCAACTTGTTCAGCTGCATGCAATAAATCCTGCATTTCTTTATTTTCTGCACATTCAGAATTTGTCAACATTTTCTGTTTAAGCTGTGACAATGTATTGCTGATATTTAGGCATATGAAACTAACAATTTAAAGCCCTTACAGCCAAGGTAGCAGAAGTGTAAATCTTTTTTCCCCATCTGTCCAGTGCCCTGGAATCTCTGTCAGAGGAGGGTAGGGTTTTTAGCAGTGGCAGCCTTGACCCCCTTGGGACCTTGAGAGATAGTTTCTGGGTCAGCAGAGTTTCTGGGTCAGCAGCAGGGTTTTTAAAAAGAAATTTGTGGGAGTCCGGAACCCTGTAGTATCTGTATGGCTTAACAGGAGCTGGAGGTAAGGAGTCAGGAGTCAGACTGGACACTGAAAATACATCATCTACAATGTCTAGCACAGGTGGAATAGCCAGGGGCCTGTGCTGCGGCAGTAAAAGAAAGTCTCTGAGCCTTTTCTTAGATTCTGAAAAATCTTGGCTCTCCCAGTAGAAATGCTCCCTCATGGCATGCAGTGCTTCTCCAAAAGAATAATCCTCCGGCGGAGAAGCTGAGTGGATAGATTCTTCAGCATCAGAATCCTCATAAGGAGGAAGAGTGTTTCCTGATCAGAAGAGGAATCAGATGAAATGGAAACCTGATCTGAAGATTCATATTCTACCTCTTGCCTAGGCCTCTTGTCAGAAGGGGGATGAGAACCCCTGATCAAATAATCATGTCTTCGGCCATCTTGAGCATCTGTTTTTTAGGCATGGAGGCCTGTCCATGGGTCTGTTGTACTTGTTTCTTTGTCTTTAAAGCTGCTTTAGTCTTTGCCTTGGAAGCTGAAGTAGTTTTAACATATAATTGTGTAGGCCTGAAAACGCCCACAGAAGCTGGTGCCTGCTCAGCGGCTCCGGACCCATCTGAGGGAAAAGGTTTCTGAAGGTCCAATACCTTGAGTTTCTGTAGGCCTGGTTGACTCCACGTGGGAGTCGGTGTCGGCCTGCGGCTCTAAAGTAGCAGTCGTCAAGGGCTGCGAAAGCGCCTCACTGAGAACCGGCGACTGGCCTAGAAGCCTCGTCATCGGTTTTGGACCTCGGATGCCTGTCCTTCTCTTTTTCTTTACGTTTTTTGTAAACTCCGGTAGTTGGCTGTTCTGACGGCATTATGTAATTAAATCTTCTGCCAAAGTAATGAAATGCAAAATCGTACCGACGCTTAATAGTGCGTTGGTTAAATCTAGCAGAAAACTGACAACTAGCAACGTCGTGGTCAGGGCCTAGGCAAGGAATGCAGTAAGAATGAAAATCCTTATGAGGTATTTGCTTCTCACAAGAAATACAATTAACTTTTTCTGACATCGACCAGCAGCAGGAAAAAAGTTTCCCCAACGGGATACTTAGCATTTAAAGAAGACTTCGGATCTGAAATTCGAGTTTGAAAATCTCAGGAGTCGGCCGACCGGCACTTGCGAACTGCTTTTGCTTCGGGCACCGCGCGGCAAGAAAGAATGGAAAAAATGGCGTCGGCTGCATCTTTTATACCCCTGGCGCACTGACGTCAGGGAGGAGGCGATAGCAACCGATGCCGGACCTAGACTTTGGAATTCAGGCCGACTGCGGGTAGCCTGCCAGCAGGATAACCCAATTGTAATGACTGCAACAGTGAAACACGAACATCCAGGATTGCAACAGTGAATACACTCGAACATCTACATTTATGGTTAAGTGTACACAACTGTACTATGTTCTTCGTGTTTCACTGTTGCAGTCATTACATTTGGGTAGATTCCCAAAGCTATGGTAGGGTGGAGGAAATTATACAGCATTCGGACCAGCTATAAGGGCCTGCAGGACAGCAGTGGCAAAGTCAGCTCTGGATTTAGAAAAGAAAGGAAAATGGTAATGTTTGGTGAACATATGAACTGAGCTCCAGGTAGCAGCTTCTATGAATGTCTCTTGTAGGAACACCTCTGAGAAAGGCTGTAGAAGTAGATGCAGCCCTAGTGGAATGAGATCTGATCCCCTGGGATAGTTTTACCATGATGCATATAGCAGAAATGAATACAATGGCTTATCCATTTGGGAATAGTCTGCTCTGAAACAGCCCTTTCCTCTGCCCCTGCAGCAAATACCACCAGTAGTTCAGATATTCTTTGAGATTTTGTCCTGTTTAAGTAAAATCTAAGTTGTCTGTGTACATCCAATGAATGCAGAATCCGCTCCCCCTTGTTCTGTGGATTGGGAAAGAAAGTTGGCAAATGAATAGTGTGATTAAGAGCCACACTGGATATCACCTTAGGCATGAAGGATGGATTGGTCCTGAGAGACATCCTGTCCGCATGAAAAATAATGAAAGGCTCCACTGCCATAAGAGCCTGTAATTCGGAAATCCTTCTAGCTGAAGTGACTGCTAAAAGGAAAGCTGTTTTCCAGGAGAGAAATTTTAAGTCTGTAGTAGCAGCTGGCTCGAAAGGAGGGAGAGTGAGTTTTTCCAATACAAAATTGAGGTCCCAGGCAGGGGTTGGAGCTCTCTTGGGTGGTCTTAAATTTTTGGCCCCTCTGAGATACTGCTTTAGCAGAGGATGAGAGAAGAGGGGAGGTTGTGTGTTGTAATGAGATGAAATGGCTGAGGCATGGATTTTTATGGAAGAAAAGGACAGGCCCTTGTGAAGCATCTCAATTAAGTATTGTAAAATCTGAGGAATATTGGGCACTGCTGTGCTTATCCCTTGTGATTGATTCCAGGCACATAATCTTTTCCATTTGTCAGCATAAGACTTTCTAGTACTAGGCCTTCTTGCCTCCAAAATGACATCCATCACAGGTTTGCTGAGGGATGCTAAGGGTGAATTTAGGTGATTAGCCACACTGCAAGATTCAAAGTTTGGAGCTGAGTGTGCAGAATTTGGTTGTTCTGCTGAGACAGTAAGTAAGGTGTCTGAGGCAGGTGCCACAGTGGAAGGTGTGACACATTGCGCAGGAGTGGGTACCAGCGTTGGTGAGGCCAGTTTGGAGCAATCAAAATCATTTTTGGTTTGTCCTGTTTGACTTTTAGTAGAACTTTGGAGAGCAGAGGCAGAGGGGGAAAGGCATAGACTGACAGGTTTTTCCAGCTGAATGATAGAGCATCCACTTTCCAGGCTTTTTTGTGATGAGTTCTTGTGCAGAATTTGTCCAACTGAGTTCTGGGGTGAGGCAAAAAGATACATGTCTGGACTCCCCCATTTGCGTGTCAACATGTTGAAAATCCATGGTTCCAGACTCCATTCATGTGGGTCCATGAGATTTCTGCTTAGTTCGTCTGTCAGAGTATTCAGCTTTCCTGGCAGGAACTGAGCTTGTACTTGTATTTGACGGGTCAAGGCCATGTTCTACAATGCCATGCCTAGTCTGCAAAGGGGGTAGGAGTGTGTACCCCCCTGCTTGTTTATGTACCACATAACTGTTGTGTTGTCCGTCTTTATCATTAATTGTCCTGGATGAAGGTAGTCCTTGAAGGCTGTCAGTGCATTCTGTACAGCTAGCATTTCTTTTCGATTGATATGAAGGTGCATTTGAATTGGGCTCCATTTGCCCTGAATGCACTTTCCTGCCAGAGGAGCCCCCCCAAGCATAGTCTGATGCATCTGTAGTTAGGGTTTGGGCGGCAGGGGGTGGAGTGAATGGCAGTCCCTTGTTTTGGTGCCAGGCCTCTGCCCACCATAGGATCTCTAGTTGCAGGCAAGGTATGACAAGAATCATTGTTTCCAGGCTGTGACAATGTTGACTCCATAAACTTTTTAAGTACCACTGAAGTTGCCTCATATGCAGTCTTGCATATGGAATTAGAAGACTGAAGAATCATATGCAGTCTTACATATGGAATTAGAAGAATGCAGAAGGCCATGAACCCCAAGGCTTGCAGAATTTGTCTTGCAGATAACACGGTTTTTGTGGCCACCTGTTTGAAGTAAGTTACCAAATGAATTTGCTTTTCTGGCGTAAGGTAAGCCATCTGGGCAGTTGTATTCAAGCTTGCACCCAGGAATGTAATTTTTTGAGAGGCTGTGATTTCTTTTCGTTTATAGTGTACCCTAGACAAGTTAGAACCCTTTTTACAAATGCCAGAGGTTTTAGAAGAATGTCCCTGTTTTCTGCCTGAATTAGACAATTGTCCAGGTATGGATATATCTGAATATTTCTTTGCCTGCAAAATGCAATTACTGGAGCCAGGCACTTTGTGAAGACCCTGGGCGCAGTAGATAAGCCAAAGGCAGTGCACAGAATTGGTAATGCAAGTAGCCTACTTTGAAGCGGAGGTATATTCTGCAAGATTCCCTGATTGGGATATGCAGGTAAGCCTCTTTTAAGTCTAGAGTTACCAACCAGGCATCTTTGCCTAGCATAGGAAATAACTGTTGAAGAGTCAGCATCTTGAATTTTGGAATGTCCCAGAAATGTGTTTAGAGTAGATAAATCCAGAATTGGACGCCATGATTTGTCTTTTCTGGGTACCAGGAAAAGTCTTGAATAGAAACCTTGTCCCTTTTCCTCTTCTGGTACTGGCTGAATAGCCCCCATACTCATGATGGACAGTACTTGTTTCTGGGCCTCTGCCCACTGATATGAGGGCAGGTCTGGCCATCTGTTTGGGATTGGCAACGTGTGGAAATGAAATGTATCCCTGGGATACTATATTTAAAACCCATTTGTCCCGGGTTATAAGTTGCCAGTTTCTTGCATGAAGTGCCAGTTTTCCCCCCAAAGGGGCAGCTAAAAGTTAAGTGCTTGGTAAGTGTAAAGGGAAGTAATTAAGACTGCTTACCATAGGGAGGTGTCTTGTTTCCAGATTTGGAGGAGGGAGCACCCCATTGTTTTGTTCTAAAAGTCCCTTGTGACTGAAACCTGGAGCCTTTGGAATGTCTGGGTTTGACTTGAGTGGCTCTCGAAGGAACTGGAAAGGACCAGTTCTTAGCAGCCCAGTGCCTACTAAATCTTGGAGGTTGCACTTGCAAGAAATCTTTCACAGTTTGCATAGATTTAGCTTCATCTTCCATCTTTTTTAAAACTTCTTCAGCCTTATTACCAAAGAGACGGTCCTGTTGTAAAGGAACATCCAACAATTTTGCTTTAACATGATCAGGCAGGGTTTGCTCTTTGAGCCAAGCATGCCTTCTTAGCACAGACCCAGTTACAGCAGCCCTGCAAGAGGCCTCCAAAGAATCAAAACCACATTGCAAAGTATGTTTTCCAACTTGTTCAGCTGAATGCAATAGATCCTGTAAATCTTTACTTTCCACACAGTCAGAAATTATCATTTTCTGTTTAAGCAGTCCCATGATATGCTGTTGATATTTAAGCATATGAAAATGACCGTTTAAAGCCCTGATTGTCAAGGCTACACAAGTGTAAACCTTCTTACCCCATCTATCCAGCGCCCTGGAATCTCTATCAGAAGGGGTAGGATTTTTAGCAGTAGAAGCCTTAATGCCCTTGGAACCCTGAGAAATGGTTTCAGGATCTGCAACAGGATTTTTGAAAAGGAATTTGTGGGAGTCAGGAACCCTGTAGTATCTGTCTGGCTTACAAGGAGCAGGAGGCAGAGAATCAGGAGCCATACTAGATTCTGAAAAAACATCAACAATGTCTAGAACAGGAGGTATAGCCAAAGACCTATGCTGAGGAAGAAGAAGAAAATCCCTAAGTCTCTTTTTAGATTCAGAGAAATCCTGACTTTCCCAGTGGAAATGTTCCCTTAAGTTATGTAGTTTCCCCAAAAGAAAAATCCTCAGGGGGAGAAGCCAAAGGAATGGAATCTTCTGTATCAGAGTCCTCATAAGTAGGTATACACAAATCCTGTTCATTAGAAGAGTCAGAAGAAATAGAATCCTGTTCAGAAGATTCATAATCAATGTCTTGCCTAGGCCTCTTAGAGGGGGGGGGGGGGTTGGCTACCCCTGATCAGAGTAATTAAATCTTCAGCCATTTTGATCGGTTTTTTTTAGGAATAGGGGCCTGCACATGTGGCCCTGGCGTCGGTTTTTTAGACATAGATTTAGATTTTGGCCTTAGTTTTGAAGATGGCATCGGTCTAATATACAAATCTGTAGGCCTGAAAACACTCTCAGAAGCCGGTGCCTGCACAGCGGCTCCGGACCCATCTAAGGTAGAGACATCTGCGGGTTCCATAATTGAAGCTTCTCGCGGCATACCGGACTCCGAATGGGTCTCAGTAGAGGCCTGCGAATCAGAAGTAGCGGGTATCAGGGGCTGCGAAAGCACCTCACTGAGTACCAGCGAACTGGCGACTGGCTTAGGAGAAGTGTCGTCAGTTTTGGACCTCGACGGCCTGTCTCTGTCTTTTTCTTTGCATTTTTTAGGTATTCCGGTAGTCGGACTGCTAACCGACATTTCTGGATAATTAAAGCGTGAGCCAAAATATTTAGAAGCAAAAATGTACTGACGTTTAATAGTGCTTTGATTAAATTTAGCACAAAACCAACAGCAAGGTACGTTGTGGTCAGGGCCTCGGCAAGGAATACAGTACAAATGAAAATCCTTATGAGGTATTTGCTTCCCACAAGTAACACAATTATTAACTTTTACTGACATCGGTAAGGAGCAAGAAAAAAAAAAGTTTCCCCAACGGGGTACTTAGCTTTTTAGTTGAAGACTTCGGTTCTGAAACTCAAAAACGAAAATTTCAGGAGTCTGCCGACCGGCACTTGCGAACTGCTTCTGCTTCGGGCACCACGCGGCAAGAAAGACTGATGTAATGGCATCGGCTGCATGTTTTATACCCCTGACGACCTGACGTCATGGAAGAAGGGATAGCAACTGACGCAGGACCCAAGACTTTGTTAATCAGGCCGACTGAGGGCAACCTGCCAGCAGATTACCCAAATGTAATTACTGCAACAGTGAAACACGAAGAACATCAGAAATTTCAGAATCCTGATCAGAAGGAAAATCAGTTCTAGGTCTCTTAGAGGGAAGAAGGCTGGCTTCCCCTAATTAGAGTAATAAGGTCATTAGCCATTCTTATTTGTTTTTTAGGCATATGGGCCTGACCATGCGGTTTGGACGTCTGTTTTCTAGACGTGGATCGAGTTTTAGGACTTGAAGAAGAAGATGGCATCGGTTTGATATGCAAGTCAGTAGGCCTGAATACACCCTCAGAAGCCGGTGCCTACACAGTGGCTCCGGACCCATTCAAGGTAGAGACATCCATAGGTTCCATAGTCGAAGCATCTCGCGGCATACCGGACACCGAATGGGTCTCAGTAGAGGCCTGCGAATCTGAAGTAGCGGGTATGAGGGGCTGCGAAAGCGCCTCACTGAGTACCGGCGAACTGGTGACTAGCTTAACGGAAGCATCATTGGCAGCTTTGGACCTATGTGGTCTGTCTCTGTCTTTATCTTTACGTTTT
This sequence comes from Protopterus annectens, assembly GCF_019279795.1. Lineage (NCBI taxonomy): Eukaryota > Metazoa > Chordata > Ceratodontiformes > Protopteridae > Protopterus > Protopterus annectens. The sequence continues at coordinate 1,682,173,907 of NC_056725.1, read as the reverse complement.
TTCAGAATGTTGGTAGTCGGATGGCTTACCAAAGCCATTTCTGGATATTTAAACAGAGTACTGAAATAGTATGATGCAAAAAAGAACAGACGACAAATAATTTGAGGATTGAAGAAGTCACAAAACTGACAGCGAGGGACGTAGTGGTCTGGGCCTAAGCAAGGAATGCAGTACGAATTAAAATCTTTATGAGGTATTTGCTTTCCACATGTAATACAATTGTTAACTTTTACTGGCATCAGTTTAGAGCACGAAAAAGGATCTCCAACGGAGTACTTAGCTTTTTTGAAGACTTCGGTTCTGAAACTCGAAAACGAAAATTTCAGGAGTTGGTTGACCAGCACTTGCAAATTGCTTCTGCTTCAGGCACCGCACGGCAAGAAAGACCGATGTAATGGCGTCTGCTGCATGCATTATACTCCTGACTACCTGACGTCATGTAAGAAGAGACAGCAATCGATGCAGGACCCAAGACTTTGATAATCAGGCTGGCTGAGGGCTACCTGCAAGCAGATAACCCAAATGTAATGACTGCAACAGTGAAACATGAAGAACATCATGAACTAGAGGGAAAGTTGTTGCAGTATTTTGGGCAAGGAGGGCTGAACATGTGTAATCCCCTAAATAAATGTTCCACATTCATCAAATCTTAAGAACCTCAGCAGAGTGAAGGCCAAAAAATCACTTTATCCAGTGAGATGCATTTAGGAGCTCAGCTTGGAAACCACCTGATAAATTTTGGGAAGTTAAGCAAATCTCACCACTTAGCCAGTGGCTGCTGCTCTGGAGGCAAGATTAGCAATGTCCTAGAAATAATTTAGTGTGTCTGGTTACCTGAGACACAGCGGACATTAATGAGTTCAATCATGTGTTAATCTTTTGGGAGGTCAGCAATTAACCTTCTGATGTTGTCAAAGGAAGCCAACAGGAACTTGAACATGTGAATCTGTCAATTCACTACACTGAAGGATAAGGTGGAGTAAACATAAAATGTCTTCCAAATCTTATCAAAGTCCTTTCTATCCCTGTCAAGAGTAAAAGGGTTACCTGCCAAAATGTGCATGAAGATGGCTTTGACAAAGAAATCACTGCAAGGTCTGACTTAGGGTTTGAAAAAAAAAATTCTGGGTCTGAGAAACCTTATATAAATTTTCAGACAGGCAAGTGGCTGACCGTCAGGCAGACTGCAGGCTGCAAAGAAAGCATCCTCTAATGCTAGCAAAACAGGAAGAACTACAGTTTGAAAAAAATCCACCTGTAATAAATCACATCTTTGCTGAATTTCTGGTATTTATTTTTGTTCCCACTGAAATAACTCATTCCCTGTGGCAATAGAATCTGAAAAGGATAACTCCTTAGGTGGGGAATATGAAGAAAAGCTTTTCTCAGAGTCAGATTCCCCAAATCTGCGTATTAGGAGCTTAGGAACACAGTTTACATTGAATTCATGTCAATCAGAATGAGAATCAGAATCAGAGAGAAAAATGCTTTCCTTTTTAAATTCAGGTAAGACTCAGAATGTGAAAACTGAGCCCTTAGCAAAACCCAGCAAATCAGCTTTGCTTGATCTAGAAGAATATAAAGAAAAAAGTGCCCAACTATGTTTTCTTTTTCTGGGAAACCCCAGAAAAAAAGTGCGCCTTGATGCCAAGTCCCTTTCCCTGGGAATCAAGCTCATCAGAATGGCTCTGTGACTGTGTAAAAATATGGTCTGCTCTATCCTCTGATACCAACAACAGTAATTCTTCCTTGTCCAAAGACAACAGCTGTACTGCCATACAGGACATGCCCATCTTTTGGTTCTTAGCAGCTTCCCAAGGAGCAACACCAGAGGGACTGAGAAAGACATTGATGAGAGCCTGAGATACCCGTACTGGGCACAGCTAAGGTACAGAGGAAGACTGCTTCAAAAAGTCAGTCTCCCATACAATTTTTTTTTTCATTTTGTGGATTTGAGAATGAAGAACTAATGGGACAGGAGCCTGGCCCATGACTATCAAAAAACATGTCTTTAGCAAGAAGTACTAGACAAGTCAGATTTACCTTGTGACTGAAAATTTTAATTTTGAGGCAAAATGTTTCAGTGACAACCACCAAAAAAACTAGCCCTAGCAGTAAGGTTTGACAGAAAAGTTGTACTTTTCCTCACTCAAAAATGGAAGGTATTCCCCAATGGGGTACTTATGTACCTGCCTCAAAGAAGCTATAGCCAACCATTGACCATTCAAAGCCTACAAAGAAGAGTGCACTTTGACAGCAAGAAATTTCTGAAGGTTTGGCACACTTGCCATTGACTATCTCGCCTTCCTTGAACTAAGAGATAACTCATGAAAGCCTACTGAAGTTGTCAGGTGCTTTTGTAGTTGCATCCTACTCATGCTTCTAGGTTTCACATACTGCTTAGTTATATTTGCATTAACAATTTCAAAACCATGCTATATATAAAGTATCAGAAGACTTCATCTTAAAGCTGACAAGATGACAAAGTGTATTGATATTTGACTTCTGTCTAGTGTAGCTAAACCAGTATTTCTCAACATTTTATCTGTATTACAATAAAGTTCAAGTTTTTCTAAACATGTCATCAATCAAATGACAGAACTGCTTAGTCTGGTATGAGAAAATGTTGCTGGCAGTACGTGTGTTGCCTAAAAGGCTGCAGAGATATTGTAAGCTGCATATACAAAAATACAAACATTTAAATTTACTGTGTTGTTTATAAAATCCAGTTTAAGACCTATAATCAAATCAATGCAATCACTGTAAAGATTACTTTGTGCTCAACAGTTTGCCATTTACAGTTTTCTAGTAATACTTATGGTTCTAGAGATATAAACATTTGTCTGAATTGTGAGGTGGTAGCTTCATTGTTTTTTCAAGGCTAAAGCCACTCTCTCAGGTATTTACAGTACAAACTCAAAAGAGCTTCACGGAGGAAGCAAGTTAAACTTTGGAAGCTGGCCTGTTGTCATAACCTTGCAAGGAAATAACCAGCACAGTTTAGGCTACTACATACAGACATCAAAAATCTGGACAAAGGCTCTTAAAATGTAGGCAATCGGGCCAAAAATCTGGACGGCTAATTAGCGTGTCAGTTCCATATCCAATAACTCCTCTCACTTCCAGTAAGATTACAGAGCATCTCCATTTAGAAACAAAAGTTAAAAAAAATGAGTGTGACAGAACGATGCAAAATAAAAAGGATTGTCACACTCACTGTTCCAAAAATTCTTTCCTTGCAGATACTTTACTTTATAAAATTAACCATGAAAGGAGAATTTCTTGCATTGAAATAAATATGTAATTCTGATAAAAATGTGCATTTCTTGTAAAGCTGACTGTTACACTGGTGTCAGTTCAGAAACTTTGCTAAAAACTGTTATTGAAGAAAAAATACTATAGCAATGGAGTACTGCTGCATAATTCCTAGACTTATTCTGAGACTCAAACTTGGACACTACCAAAAGTGAAAAGAAGGCAGTACAGTTTTAGCTTTTAGTTAGAGAGTTTGATTCTAGCAATTTCCACAAGCTTTATAACTACATCCTTCAACCAGACAGTGCTCCAGGATTACAATGGTAAATGAGAAATTGTGCATAATAGACTTACCCAAGGTTAACAAATGAATAAAATCATAAAAGAAAAAAGTGCATTTGGTTTCATTTCAAAATAAATTGTCTGTGCTGGATTGTAGCAGATGTGTCATTTACACACAAATTTAAAAATTAAAAATATGGGATAAAGCTTTTTAAAAACTAGTTTAGCTGAAAAACAAAAACCTTAAACAGGGCATTTCTTGTGTTAACTTACTATACCAGCAGGTGGGCAGCACTGCTTAAGCAACCGTGCTCATTCTGCCTAATTTTTTTTTCTTTTTTTTTTTAAATAAGAGTTTCTGATTCAGGGTCATTTTAAACTAATTAGCAAAACATCAAACTAGTAAAAAAACAAACATGCATGTCATACAAAGACATATTTCTTCACTTAGCCCTGCAGAATACTCACTGTGCTAAAAGTGATTTTTCGCACACATTTTGAGACAGTTAAGACAGAGATCAAGGCTCACAGCACTCATGTAAATTTGCTTTTTGTGGAGCCCTGTGACCCATGAAAAACAGCAACTCTCTTGATTGCGACAGTCATAAGATCACATATAATTTTCAATATCTTTGTTTAACAGTTAGAAAGGCAATTCTTGATGCTGCAAAAAAGCTCCTTAAACCCACTTACTGGTATAACTTTCTAACCGTTCTTCAGTGAGCTGTAAGAAGCAAAATGCTCAGCAGACATCTACAACAACTGGAAAGGCTACAGAAATACCTCACAAAGAGGATTACTGGCCTCAAACAGATGCCCTACGCAGACCGTCTCAAAAAACTCCAGCTTTACACTGTCGCATATCGCCTACTCAGAGGCAATCTCTGCCTAACATACAAAGCTATGTCAAACCCAGAGCTGTTGGACATGCTCCACTTAAAGAAATCCCAATCCCTCCGAGCTACATGCTCTAGGGACCTAAACCTTGTCACCACAACAAACAGAACCTGCTGGAGTGATAGATTCCTGTCCCAAAGACTTCCCATACTCTGGAACAAACTACCTATCTATATCAAACAAAGCTCCTCATTAGCACTCAAGAAAAATCTTGATGACTGGATGGGAGATAGGAAATTCACCCCGGGGATCACTTTTGTGGCTCTGCTTGACAGGGGCACAGGAAAATAATTTTATTGGGTGGCAAAAGCCAGGGTACTGTTTGGCTAGGCTTATATAGGCCCTAGGGCCAATAGCCTAGTACCTACCTATGAACCTATGTGCCGTTTACTTAGAGAACTGAACAGATGCCTCTCTTAGCCATATGGCCTGATTCAGAGCTTGAATTTAGCTACATAAACTACTTCCTGTAATGTGGATCTGAATATTGAATATAGTAACTTCATTAAGCTCTGGCTGTCCAGAGGGAGTATGAAATTGTGATTTAAAGGGGCCATATGGAATTTCTTGATACCTCATTATTTTAAGCCAGAATTCATTATGTTCCACTAAAAATGTGACAGTTGAGAGGTATGGGTTACTGCAACAGTGATCTAACAGCTAAAAGACCACCACACATTTTAGAAAATTTCTCAAACTCCAAAACAGCAGCCAACGGCCATCTCTAATTTGCAAGCTCAAAATGCAACAACAGAGGGTACAGGAAGTTAACTGGCAAAGCAGGGAGAAGGGCTAGCAGCCGCCAGACAAGGCACCAGTGCCAAGCTGCCCAAGCCCTGTCAGCTTTAGTTCTAATGGTGAATAAGGACAGATCTTGTCATATCAAAAGTTACAAACCAGCAGTATCAGTGAATTTAAAAAAAAAAACTACATTCCCAAACTGAGTACCAAATAGACTGTGGGAGCGGTCTGTAAGCAAGTCGACACACAGCACAAATTGATGACCAATCACTTCTTTGTTGCAAACAGAAATGAGTAATGGCAAAGTGATTATAACAAACATACATTGCCCCACATCACAGTAGGAAGCTACATTCATGGGAGAGTCCACAAAAGCTCTGGGGGTAAAGTCAAAAGGAGAAATGTCTACCTTTGGCAAATCCCAGGGTTAAGAAATATGACTAACATCTGGGTACTTACTGTAACAGAAAACTTTACTCAGCTGTCTGTGCAAAAGACTGCTGGTTTCCCCCAGATACTTTCAAGAAAGGAAATATATTTTGGGTACAAGGCCAGCACTCTGGTAATGGCATAAAAAGAAAGTCAGTCAGCTGTGTGGAGAACAGGGACACAGCCTACCTACAAACCCAGGGTAACAAGGTTCAATTAGTAGCCAAGGCAGTGAGTCAGCCAAAGAGAAGTGTGAGATGAGTAAGGAGGCTAACTACTCATTTCTTTGAGGGAGAGGGATGTGCCAAGGAGACAAACAGCAGCTGGTGTAAACAGATGAGCACAATAGTGCACACTAGGTTAAAACTCTAGAGTCGAGTCACAGTTTCTCAGTGCCCAAAATCAACCCCCTGAAGGGTAGGAGTCCAACACAAGCATGCCATCATGGTGGTGGGATATTTGCCTCTAAGATTCTGCCCAGCACATGGGGGTTAGGTCTTAACATTCATCCACAGCATGACAGTCAATTTCTATGAATCTCATCCCTCCTCCCTGGGAATGACCAGACTTACTAAGTGACCAGGAAAGTCAGCCTCAGTAGCCTGGATAGGACTGACATTGCAAAGACTGCCCTGGACGTGGAGAAGGTCTCAATTTTGTAAGGCAGGAAAGCAGGGTCTTACTGTAGTGTAAGAAGAAAGATAGCCTTAGAAATCCAGGATGCAACAGGCATAAAGGATATGAAAAGCTGGTCAGTCTTTCTGAAGGACTTAGTTTTGTCCAGATAAAATCTAAGTTGTCTGTCAATGTCCAAAGAATGTAAGACCTTTTCTCTTCTGTTTTTGGGATTGGTAAATATGGTGGTAAGATGAACGGCCTGACTAAAAAACAGCTTGTTTACTATCTTAAGCATGAAGGATGGGTTAGCTCAGACAGTCATCATGTCTTGTGAAAAATACGAAAGGAGGTAAGGGCCATAGCACCTTGTAACTCAAATTCTCGTGGCAGAGATGAGGACCAAGAGAAGAATGGTTTTCCAAGTACAGAATTTCAAAGAAGCTGGCTGAAAGAGAAGCAGAGTAATCTTTCTAGCAAAAAAATAAGATCTTTGGGGATTAAGGTGCAGAACTTCTCCTAAGACAAGCTAAAACTCTAGCCTAGTCATAAGTGTGTGTGTGATGGGGCGGGGGGGGGGGGGGGCTAAAAGGAAGGCCAGCATTAATGGCAGACAAATGAACTTTTATGGAAGAGTAGACCAAGCCTGATGAAATAAGTTTGCATCTGCATTGCAAACGTACAGTTGTGGACAATTGCCATAAATGTACATGTTTAAGTCTATTCACTGTTGCAATCCTGACTTGTGGGTTTTTCCACCGTGGAAGCCCTTAGCCAGCGCCCAACTACCAGAGACTCTTTTCCCTCCTCCAGGAGCAGGCAGATGCCCTATCTGACATCACTACATTTGGGTATAAAGGGAGTCAAATGGCACCATGACCTCAGGACTTTCTTGCCCCAACCAAGCAGGAGTCACCTACCACATGTATGAGGTCAAGGTTCTGAGACCCTGGAATCCAAAATAGTTAAGAGGAAGGGAGTGGAATTACCCAGACAGTGTGTGAATGTCCGAGCCCATCCAGTAGACTGGGGAGGGGGGATGAGAGAAATACTGCAACAGTGACACCATAAATATAAATGTTCGACTAAGTGTAAACAACTGTACTACGTTCATGTTTCACAGTTGCAGTACTGACTTGTGGGATGATTCTCACAGCTGAAAAGGAAGGCGGATGGAAAATTAAGCAGAGGCGAGTATGCCAAGCAAAATGGCAGTGGCAAATCCTGCTCTGAACTTGGAAAAGGTAAGTAGATGGTAATGTTTGGTAAAGGTATGCACTGAGGACGAAGTAACTGCTTCCAAAATGTCTATCATGCCCACCCCTTTAAGAAAGGTTGTAGAAACAGCAGCAGCCCTGGTGGAATGTGCCCTTACAGCATCAGGGGGCTTCTTACCATAATTGCTGTAAGAGAAGGAGATACAGTGGGAGATCCATTTGGATATGGTTTGTCTTGAAATTTGTCTACCGTCAGAGCTACTGGCAAAGGCCTCACAAAGTTCTTCTGATTTCCGGATATTCTTGGTTCTAAGTAATAACACAGTTGCCTATGCAAATCCACAGAATGGAGGATCCTCCCTTGTTTTGCGGGTTGGGGAAGAAAGTAGGCAAATGTATGGGCTGACAAAGTCTCTGTCACCACCTTGGGCATAAAGGAAGAGGTAATCCTGAGTGAGAGACTGGGTGGAAGACAATGAAGGGTTCCGCACACACACAAGGGCCTGAAGCTCAGACACCCTTCTGGACGAGGTAACAGCTAGTAGGAAGGCAGTCTTGCAGGTCAGATATTCTTAACTCAGTGGAAGCAGCCGGTTCAAAGGGAGGGAAGGGTAAGTTTTTCCAAAACAAAACTGAGGTCACAGGAAGGGCTAATGTAGGCAACCTCCCTTATGAGCTGTTTCATGAGAGGGTGAAAAAAGAGAGGAGGCTAAGAAGGCAGATATAGCTAAAGCATGGATTTTAATGGAGTATGAAAGGCCTTCTTCAAAAAGGCTGAACAAATATGACAAATGAAAGGAATCTGAACCGCATGAGGGTAGTCTTTCTTCTGTCTGTACAAAAGGGTGAATCTTTTCCATTTGGCAGAGTAAGACTTCCTAGTGATGGCCTCTTAGAATCTCCAGGACCGTTTTCACAAGAAGAGGTTCCCTCCATGGGATCAAGGTATCAGACAAGTTGACATCTTTGAATGTTTACATGTTGGGGTGTATTTACCTTGCCCATCCTGCGCAAGTCAGTCCACTCTCTTATGGCAGTTGCCATGGCTCAGTGCTGGTTAGGCTGAGGTGCAGAGGCTAACAGTGATGCCTGGACCAATCTGGAGCTGTCAGGATTACTCTTGGCTGCTCTTCCCTCATCTTTAGCAATACCCAAGGGAGCAGTGGTATTAGAGGGAAGGCATAGAGGATAAGGTCTGTAAAAGTGAAAGAGAAGGTATTGGTCTTCCAGGCTGACTTCATTTTGTTCCTACAGCAAAACGTCAAGTGAGCATTTTCTTTGTTGGCAAAAAGGTCCATCTTTGGCACACCTCAATTTTTGGCGATGCTGAGAAGGACTTCCCAATGCAATTATGACCCATGGGGGTCAGACAGGCTTCTGCTGAGATGATTCGCTATCCGGCTGCTTCCTCCTGGTAGGTACTTGTGCAGTGAGGTACAACCCTAGGGAGTGAGCCGTTTCCCAAACTTCCATGGCTAAGAGGCAAAGCAGGTAAGAATGGGCTCCCTCCCTGTTTATGTACCATATAACCATGGTATTTTCTGTCTTCATCAACAGGACAGTATTGCTGTGTAAAATCTTACCATAACATTTGACGCCCTTCTCTTCTACATGCTGCTGTATGCATAACACAAGGGAGTCCGCCCATACCTCAACCTCTTACAGCAAGAAATCTGGACAAAGCCATAAATAAAAGTGGGACAAAGGCCAAAAAAGAGAAAATTTTTAAATATTGCTCTTACAAACTTAGAAAGTTGATAGAACAGGTTTTGCATTAGCATGAATTTTCTGGAGGATATGAAGTCTGAAACTAAAATGCCTGTCACTATTTCCTAACTTCAATCTTTAATAATTTACAACTAATTTGCCACAAAACCTCAATTTTATGAAAAGCAAACCAAAAATATGAGTCCAAAATCTGGACATTCTGCAAAAACCTGTACAGTTGAGAGGTATGAGTCTGCTCCTGATGGACTCTCGTATGGCGATTTTACAAAAGATAGATACTACCTCAAGGGTGCGTGTGACGTCCCCATGTCTCTCTCTGTGGACATCGGCGATACACAAACATCGGGTACAAAACGGACGTGGGCATACACCTTCCTCAGAACTGAATGCCACCGGAATCAGTGACTACAGAGTGGGTACTCAGGAGTCAGGCAAGTGCAAGGGGCAAGGCAGGGTGGGGAAACTATATAAGCAGCATATAGAAGAGAACAACATCTAAAGTTATGGTAAGAGTTTAAACAATACCATGTCCTTCTGTTCATATGCTGCTGTATTCATAACACAAGGGAGAGTGCAAAAGCTCCTGTATTAAGAATTGGGAGGCGGAACAGAAACATTTTCCACAAACCAATGCAGGATGGGCTCTGGCAAACCCTGCTCTGGCCCTAGAAACAATGCCCAATCACCCTGGACTAGTTAGTCAATACACCAACCAGGGGTGCAACCATACTGAATCTGGTCCTCACTAATATGGGAGACTGCTGCACACACCCTGCTATAATGCCTTCCCTGGTAAGGTCAGACCACAAAATGGTCTCCTTTGAGGTAAAAAAATAAAACCTGGACCCCGGCTAAGCCTGGAATATTCAGGAACTATTGTATGGCTAACCTCCTGCTATTAAGTGAGAACCTGGCAAAATTTCAAGCCCCCATAAACCCTGACAAAACTTCTGCCTATGCAGAACTGTTCACAGAAACACTGTGCAAGCATGTTAATAGCTGCATAAAGGTAGTTGTGCCCACTAGGAAGAAGTACAGAACTAACTCAAAAAATAAGCCACTATGGTGGAAAAGTCAATCAGATGTATAACAGGAGCAAGAAAATCATGGCAAAAACTAGGAGGTGCAACATCCAGCAGGATAAAAGGGGTCTATTATCAGTTGAGTGAAAACCCCTTTATGCGAATACCTAAACATCGACCCCTATACCTCAACCCGCGAAAATCCCGAACGCACTAAACCGCGAAAAATAAAATATCGAACTATCATAGTCGGCCAACCCCACCACCCGCTACTTAGTACCTACCCAAACAAAATAAATAAATCACATACATATATTAACCAAACCCTACAGACATACAACCAAACAAAATAAATAATCCACATACATACATTTAACAAAACCCTACTTCCAACACTACACTAAATCCCACATACATAACTATCTATGCACTATCCTTAACCCCTCTTTAACCCTAAGGTCCGTAAAGTACAGTTTTGTACCTACCATAAATGTAGATGTCCGAACAGGATAGCATCTGCAGTCATAACAAATGGGTTGTCCTGTCGTCAGGCAGCCCTTCGGTCGGCCGGATTCCAAAGTCTGGGTCTGGCCTCGGCTGGTGTCGCACTTCACCCGCCGTCATCTCTGCTGGTCTTCGGGTATAAAGGCATCAGCCGACGCCATTTTCCTCAGTGTTTCTTGCCCCAGATGCCAGTTGCCTTCTTGGAAAGCTAAATTTTGGGTAAATGCCAATGTTTCCAAAAAAAGGTAGGCAAACACAAAAAATAAGCATGTATGTACATATATACAAACAAATACACCATAAGAGATCCCCCCCAGCTAGCTATTAGGAGGGTAAATACCCTAGGAATACCACAGAGGGAAGGAGGGTAATCCTGACTGCAGATGCTATCCTGTTCGGACATCTACATTTATGGTAGGTACAAAACTGTACTATGTCCTTCAAGGATGCATCTGCAGTCATAACAAATGGGTAAAATACCATAGCCAAACTAGGGGAGGAGGAAGAAGAATTATGGTGTAGTTAGGATCCCTTGCAATACAGCAGTGGCAAAACCTGCTCGGGATCTAGAGTATAGAGGTAAGTTATAATGCTTGGCAAATGTATGCACGGAGGTCCAAGTAGCCGCCTCAATAATGTCCTTGGTTGCCACTCCTCGTAAGAAAGCTGTGGTAGTGGCTGTAGCTCTTGTAGAGTGAGGTCTTATGTTCTGTGGAATTTGTTTTCCATGGTAGGAGTAAGAGAATCTTATGCAATTTCCTATCCATTTGGAGATTGTCTGTTTGGAAATTGCTTTTCCTTCCCTTCCTGTTGCATAGGCTACTAAAAGCTGGTCAGTTTTTCTGTTACCTTTGGTTCTGTCCAGGTAGTAGCGTAACTGTCTATGTACATCCAAGGTATGCAGCAGTCTTTCCCCCCTGTTCTGTGGATTGGGAAAGAAGGTAGGTAGGTGGATTGCCTGGTTTAGAGACACTCTGGATACCACCTTAGGCATAAATGTAGGATTAGTTCTCATGGACACTATCTTGATGGAAGATTAGGAAGGGTTGTACTGCCATTAAGGCCTGTAGTTCAAACCCTTCTTGCTGAAGTAATTGCCAGTAGGAAAGCAGTTTTCCATGATAGGTGTTGAAGATCTGCTGTTGCTGCTGGTTCAAATGGAGGGAGTGTCAATTTTTCTAGCACAAAGTTCAAGTCCCATGCTGGCAATGGTGGCTTCCTAGGAGGTTTTACATTCTTGATTCCTCTGAGGAACTGCCTGAGTAGAGGATGTGAGAAGACAGGGGGATCAAAGCTGTATTCTGCAGAAATAGCTGATGCATGTATCTTGATGGAGGAATAGGACAGGCCTGTATGGAGAAGCTCTGCCAAATACTCCAGGATATTAGCAATATCTATCTTTGACACATCTTTTCCTCTTTCAGTACTCCAAATGACAAACCTTTTCCATTTTCCTGCATAGTTCCTTCTTGTTGAAGGTCTGCAGGCTTCAAGGATAATGTCTTTAACCCTTTGGGATAAATCTGGGTTAGTTGCTGTTATGTGATGTTCCAGGCAGTCAGTTGCAGAGTTTTTAGGTTTGGATGCATGATGTTGTAGTTGTTCTGAGTTAACATCAAAGGCATCAGGGGTAGTGTCCACGTTCTCCCGCGAGACATGCTCCTCAGCAATGGATACCAGTGTTGTCTTGGCCAATTTGGAGCTATCAGAATTATCCTTGGACGTTCCTCTTTGATTTTCAGTAGTACCTTGTGCATCAAAGGAAGTGGTGGGAATGCATATGCTGTCAGGCCTTTCCAACTGAAGGATAGAGAGTCCACTTTCCATGCAAGTGGGTGGTATGTCCTTGTGCAGAATTTTTTGAGCTGGTGATTGAGTGGGGATGCGAATAGGTCTATTTGTGGCATTCCCCATTTCTTTATGATGGCCTTGAAGATGTCCGGGTGTAGCATCCATTCGTGAGCATCCGAGGTAGTTCTGCTTAACATGTCTGCTAGGGTGTTTTCTTTTCCCGGTACAAATATTGCCTGTAACTGGATGTTGTAGCTCAGAGCCATATTCCAAAGGTCCAGAGTCATTCTGCATAGAGGGTATGAATGAGTGCCTCCCTGTTTGTTGATGTACCACATGACTGTGGTGTTGTCTGTCCTTATCATTAAATGGCCTTCTTTGAGGAATGGTCTGAAATTCTGGATTGCTAGTTTTACTGCCAGCATTTCTTTTTGATTTATGTGCAGGTGCAGCTGGTCTGGAGTCCATAATCCTTGTATGCATTTGTCCAGCATGTGTGCCCCCCAGCCTAGGTCTGAGGCGTCTGTTGTGATGGTTTGGCTTGCTTGAAAGTTGTGGAAGGGCAAGCATGGGTTTGACTGGCATGCTTGAGCCCACCATAGGAACTCTTGTTTCAGGCATGGGATTAGTGGGATTTCGGTTTCTAAGCTGTGCCTGTGTTGAGACCATAAATTCTTTAGGTACCACTGTAGCTTTCTCATATGCAGTCTGGCATGGGGGACCAGGATTATGCATGATGCCATGAAGCCCAAGGCCTGCAGTACTTTTCTTGCTGTTAGTTTGTTCTGCTTTGTTAATGCCAAGAAGTAAAGAGGGAGTTGTTCTTGTTTTTCTTCAGTTAGGAATGCCATCTGTTTTACTGTGTCCAATTCCGCACCCAAGAATGTTCTTGTTTGGGATGGTATCAGTCTTGACTTTTTTAAATTGACTGTGTATCCCAGGGCTTGTAGTAAGCAAATGACTCTTTGTAAGTCTTTTGTCAGCTTGCTTTTGTTGTCCGCTTGTATCAGGCAGTCGTCCAGGTATGGATAAATTTGGATTCCCTGTAGCCTGCAAAGAGCGATTACTGATGCCAGGCATTTTGTGAATACTCTGGGCGCAGTAGATAAGCCAAAGGGCAATGCTGAGAATTGATAATGCTCTGATCCTGCAAGAAATCTGAGGTATCTTCTGCAATTTGGTCGTATGGGGACGTGCAGGTATGCCTCCTTGAGATCTAGAGTTACCAGCCAACACTCCTTGCCCAGCATGGGAAGAAGTTGCTGTAGGGTCAGCATTTTGAATTTTGGGACAATGATGAATGTATTTAAGACGGACAGATCGAGAATAGGTCTCCAATTTTTCTCTTTTCTTGGTACTAGGAAGAGTCTGGAGTAGAATCCTTTGCCCTGTTCTGTTAGTGGTACTCTTTCCACAGCTCTCATCTTTGTTAATTGAGCTATCTGCTTTAGAGCTTCTGTTTCTTTGATTTGGAGGTAGGTTTGGCATTCCTCTTTTACTCGTAAGGTGTGGAAGTGAAACCTGTAGCCTTGGTCTATGGTCTGCAAAATCCACTTGTCTTTTGTGATATAGTGCCAATTTTTTGAAAATAAGGCTAACTTTCCGCCTAAAGGTGCTGCTATTTGTTCCCTGGTAGGCGGTGTCAGAGCCAAGTCACTGTGATTGTCCTGTTGCAGTGGCAGTGGTTGTGTCTGTGCCTCGCTGGTTATTGCCTTGCCACTGGCATCCTCTGTAGGCACCTCCTCTGGATTGATTTCTGCCTCTGGAACGCCTATTCCTGCCTCTCTGAGATTTTGAGGAGTCTGGAAAGGACCAATTTTTGGAAGGCCTGTTCCTGCTAAACCTTGGGGGCTGAACCTGTAAGAAATCCTTAACTGTTTGTACAGATTTTGCCTTCTCTTCCATTTTCTTCATTACTTGCTGAGCAGGAGTACCAAATAGACTGGCCTTATCCATAGGAGCATCTAACAGCTTTGCTTTAACATGATCCGCAAGACCTGTTCTTTCAACCATGCATGCCTTCTTATAACTGTGCCAGTCATGGCTGATCTAAATGAAGCCTCCAGTGCATCATAGCCACATTTTAAAGAATGGTTACTAACCTGCTGAATGTTATTCACCATTTCTAAAACATATTTCTTATCTAAGGAGTCATCAGAGGACAGTTTCTTAGTTAACTGATCAAGCATAAACTCTTGGTATTGGATCATATGAAACTGACAGTTCAAAGCTCTAGCTGAGAGAGTAGCAGAGGTGTAAACTTTTTCCCCATCTCTAAGGACCTGGATTCCCTTTCAGAAGGGAGAGGGTTTTTGCTGAGGTCGGCTACTGCCTTAGGCCCCTGGGAGATAGTCTCAGGATCTGCAAGTGGGGCCTTGTATAGGTGGTGATGAGTGTCTGGTACCCTGTAAAACCTATCTGGTTTGGCAGGGGCTGGAGGTAAAGTATCAGGAGCAGTGCAAACATCATTAAATGCATCATCCACAACAGGCAGAACTGGAGGTATAGCTAAGGGCCTATGTTGTGGTAAGTGAAGAAAGGTCCTAAGCCTTTTTCTTGAATCTGAGAAATCTTGTCCCTGCCATTGGAATTGTTCTCTCATGGCATGTAAGGTTTCCCCAAAGGAAAATTCCTCTGGTGGAGAGGCAGATGGAATAGATTCTTCAGCATCGGAATCTTCATAAGTAGAAAAAGGAGCCTCTGGATGGTCTGTAATGTCTGAGTCATCCGAAGAATCAGAGGACACTGGCTCTGGGGGCTCTGCTCTAGGTCTCTTTTCTGGAGGCTGAGAGGCCCTGTCTGGGTGAGATTGGGATCCCCTAATTAAAGAGATGAGATCCTCTGCCAGAGTAAGCATTTGTGAACTGGAACTGGGCCTGTGTGAGGGGGGCTTAACAGGCACTGATTTAGCAGTTTTGGCTGCTTTAGCCCTGGCAAAGGCCTTAATAGACATGGCTGCAGGAGGCCTAGCAGCACCACGTGCTGGGGTAGAGACATCCAAAGGGATAGTGTCTGATAATTCAACAGGAACCATATTAGTAGGCAAAACTTCAGAGGCCGATTCAACTAGGGTAGCAGGAGCCTCGGTAGTAGTCATGGATTCGGCTGAAGATTGACCCGTTTGCTCGGTTTCGGCCGAAACCGAGACACTCGCGGTTTGCTTAACCGTGGTTTCGGCCGAAACCGTGGACCGCGAGTGTCGGTCTTTTTCTTTGCGTTTTTTAACAATTTGAGTAGTCGGAGGATCCGACGGCATAATGTACGCAAAATCTGAGCCGAAAAACTGTTCAGCAAACTCCGACCGACGCCTAAGCGTTCGTCGGTTGAAGGAAGCACAGGCTAAACAGGCTGCTACGTCGTGGTCTGGGCCTAAACAAGGTAAGCAGTAAGAGTGGAAATCTTTATGAGGTATTTGTTTCCCACAAGTTAAACAGTTATTTACTTTTTCTGACATCGGCTGAGGCAAGAAAGAGTCCCCAACGGGGTACTTAGCTTTTTAGAAGTCTTCGAAGTAGTATTCGGTAGTAGTAATCTCTGGATCTGACCGACCGGCACTTGCGAACAGCTTCTGCTTGGCCACGCGCAAGAAAGACTGAGGAAAATGGCGTCGGCTGATGCCTTTATACCCGAAGACCAGCAGAGATGACGTCGGGTGAAGTGCGACACCAGCCGAGGCCAGACCCAGACTTTGGAATCCGGCCGACCGAAGGGCTGCCTGACGACAGGACAACCCATTTGTTATGACTGCAGATGCATCCTTGAAGGACATCTACCGCACACTTCCCCTACAGACATCCACCCAAACAAAATAAATAACACACATACATACACTTAAAAAAAAAAAAAAAAAAAAAAAAACTGCATCTAACACTACACTAAATCTTACACACATTACCTTTCTATGCACTTGCCTTAACCCAAATCCTAACCCTAAAGTCCTATCGCACACTTACCTTACGAAGCTATACCGCAGACGGGCCAACCAAAACAAATCGACATTTCGGAATTCGCGGTTTTGGGCGTTCGTGGTTTACGTACTTCGCTCAATTCGGTTTGACGTTTTCGTATTCGCGTAACAGGGTTTTCGTTCAACTGATACAGACCCGGATAAAAATACTCTCATCAAACTAAACAAAAAGTACAGTTGTGTACACTTACTATAAATTTAGATGTTCGAGTGTATTCACTGTTGCAGTCATTACCATTTGGGTTATCGTCTTGCAGGTAGCCCTCAGTCGACCTGATTAACAAAGTCTTGGGTCCTGCATCGGTTCCTGTCCCTTCTTCCATGATGTCAGGTCATCAGGAGTATAAAATATGCAGCTGAAGCCATTACATCAGTTTTTACATCATTTTTATTGCCCCAGATGTTAGGTGCCCCCCTAATGGGGAGCAATTAAATATGAAAGTACAATGATATACCTCCAACAAAAAAGCAAATACTCCAAAAAGGCTTTTAAGCATAGTAAAGGAAGGTAGAGGTACAGCCAAAAGAAGTTAGGGGACTGGAGGGAAGGTAACCAGGACTGCAACAGTGAATATACTCGAACATCTAGATTTATGGTAAGTGTACACAACTGTACTATGTTTTTCGTGTTTCATTGTTGCAGTCATCACATTTTGGTAGATTCCCCAAAGCTAAGGATGAGAGGAGGAATTTAAATAGCATTAGGACCAGCTATAAGGCCCTGCAACACTGCAGTGGCAAAGCCAGCTCTGGATTTAGAGAAAATTGGCAAATGATAATGCTTTGTGAAAGTATGCACAGAACACCAGGTAGCAGCTTCTAGGATGCCCCTGGTAGGGACACCTCTGAGAAAGGCTGTAGAGGTAGATGCAGCCCTGGTGGAGTGAGGTCTGATCCCCTGGGGGATAGGTTTTCCGTGGTGCTTATAGCAGAAATGAATGCAATGGCCTATCCATTTAGAAATGGTTTGCTTAGAAATAGCCTTCGCCTCTGCCCCTGCAGCAAATGCCACCAGCAGTTGTTCAGACTTCCTTTGAGGTGTAGTCCTGTCCTAGTAGAATCTAAGTTGTCTGTGCACATCTAAGGAATGCAGTAACCGTTCCCCTTTGTTCTGTGGATTGGAAACAAAGGTTGGCAAATGAATAGACTGATTAAGAGCCATACTGGATACCACCTTGGGCATGAAGGACGGATTGGTTCTGAGGGACACCCTATCCGCATGGAAAGATGACGAAAGGCTCCACTGCCATAAGGGCCTGTAATTCAGAAACCCTTCTAGTTGAAGTGATTGCTAAAAGGAAAGCTGTTTTCCAAGAAAGAAATTTTAAGTCTGCAGTAGCAGCTGGCTCGAAAGGAGGTAAAGTGAGTTTCTCCAAAACAAAGTTAAGGTCCCAGGCTGGGGTTGGAGCTCTCCTGGGTGGTCTCAAATTTTTGGCCCCTCTGAGGAAATGCTTGAGCAATGGATGGGAGAAGAGGGAAGGTTCTGTGCTATAATGAGCTGAAATGGCTGAGGCATGGATTTTAATGGAGGAAAAAGACAGGCCCTTGTGAAGCATCTCAGTTAAGTATTGTAAAATCTGAGGTAAATTGGGCGCTGCTGTGCTCATCCCTTGAGACTGGTTCGGGCAAAGAATCTTTTCCATTTTTCAGCATAAGATTTTCTAGTACTAGGCCTCCTTGCCTCTAAAATGATACCTATCACAGGTTTACTGAGGGATGGTGGAGAAGAGATTATGTAATTAGCCAGACTGCAAGGTTCAGTGTTAGAAGCTGAGGGTGCCGAATCTGGTTCTCCTGCTGAGACAACAGGGAAGGAGTCTGAGGCAGGTGCCATGGGGATAACAGTGACACACTGCGCAGGAGGGGGTACCAGTGTTGGCGTGGCCAGTCTGGAGCAATCAAAATCATTCTTGGTTTGTCCTGTTTGATTTTTAGTAGTACTTTGGAAAGCAGAGGCAGAGGGGGGAAGGCATAGACTGATAAGTTTTTCCAGCTGAAGGACACAGCATCCACTTTCCAGGATTGCTTGTGGGGAGTCCTTGTGCAAAATTTGTCCAATTGGTAGTTAGGGGAAGAGGCAAACAGGTCTATATCTGGGCTCCTTCATTTGCTTGTCAACATGTTGAAAATTCTAGGTTCCAGTTTCCACTCGTGTGGGTCCATGAGGTTTCTGCTTAGTCCGTCTGCCAGTGTATTTAGTTTTCCTGGCAGGCATTGAGCTTGTAGGTGCACTTGGTAGCTGAAGGCTGTGTTCCACAATGCCATGGCCAGTCTACATAGGGGGTAAGAATGTGTACCCCCCTGCTTATGTACCACATAACAGTGGTGTTGTCAGTCTTCACCATAAGTTGTCCTGGAAGAATGTGGTCCTTGAAAGCTGTCAGAGCATTCTGTACAGATAACATTTCTTTTTGATTGATATGCAGGTGCATTTGACTTGGGTTCCATTTGCCCTGAATGCACTTCCCTGCCAGGTGAGCCCTCCATGCATAGCCTGATGCATCTGTTAGGGTTTGGGTGGCAGGGGGTGGTGTGAAAGGTAGTCTCTTGTTTTGGTGGCAGGCCTCTACCCACCAAAGGAATTCTAGGCGTAGGCAAGGTATGATAGGAATCACTGCTTCTAGATCCTGAGAATGTTGACACCATAGACTTTTTAGATACCACTGTAGTTTCCTCATATGCAGTCTTGCATATGGAATTAGAAGAATGCAGGAGGCCATGAACCCCAAGGCATGCAGTATTTCTCTTGCAGATAGCAGGGTTTTTGTGGCCACTTGTTTGAAGTAGGTTGTCAAATGAATTTGTTTCTCTGGCGTGAGGTAAGCCATCTGGGAAGCTGTATTCAAGCTTTCTCCCAGGAATATAATTTGTTGACAGGGTACCAAGGTGTGATTTCTTTTCATTTATGGTGTACCCCAGACAAGTTAGACTTCGTACAAAAGCCAGATGATTCAAAAGTATGTCCTGGCTTTCTGCATGAATAAGATAATTGTCCATATATGGGTATATTTGAATATTTCTTTGCCTGCAAAATGAAATAACTGGAGCTAGGCACTTTGTTAATACTCTAGGTGCAGCAGATAAGCCAAAGGGCAGTGCAGAGAACTCATAATGCATGTAGCCTGCTTTGAAGCATAGGTATCTTCTGCAAGATTCCCTGATTGCGATATGCAGGTATGCTTCTTTTAAATCTAGTGTTGCCAACCAGGCATCTTTGCCAAAGGAAGTAATTGGTGAAGAGTCAGCATCTTGAGTTTTGGAATTTCCAAAAAGGTGTTTAGAGTAGAGAGGTCCAGGATAGGATGCCATGAATTGTCTTTTCTGGGTACCAGGAAAAGTCTAAAGTAGAAACCTTGTCCCTTTTCCTCTTCCGGTACCAGTTGAATAGCACCCATGCTTAAGAAAGAAAGTATTTGTTTTGGTGCCTCTGCCCACTGATTTGAGGGTAGGTCCGGCCACCCACTTGGTGTTGGCAACGTGTGGAAGTGAAATCTGTATCCCTGGGCCACTATATTTAAAACCCATTTGTCCTGGGTAATGAGTTCCCAGTTCTTTGCATGAAGAGCAATCTTTCCCCCCAAAGGAGCAGTCAGTTGATAAGTGCTTGGAAATTTTAAACGGAAGTCATTGAGACAGTTTACCATAGGGGGAGTCTTATTACTCCCAGATTTGGAAGTGGAGGCCCCCCACTGCTTAGTCCTGTGTGTCCCCTGGGACTGAAGCTTCGGGCCTTTGCTGTGTCTGGGTTTGGCTTGAGAAGACCTGGAAGGGGCTGGAAAGGACCAATTCTTAGAGGGCCAGTGCCTACTAAATCTAGGAGGCTGAACTTGTAAGAAATCTTTAACAGTTTGCATAGATTTAGCTTTATCTTCCATCTTTTTAAGAACTTCCTCAGCCTTGTTGCCCAACAGGCGGTCCTGATTTAAAGGAGCAACCAACAATTTAGCTTTAACATGATCAGGCAAGGATTGCTCCTTTAGCCAAGCATGCCTTCTGAGCACAGACCCAGTAACAGCAGCCCTGCAAGAGGCCTCTAATGAATCAATACCACATTGCAAAGTATGTTTTCCAACTTGTTCAGCAGAATGCATTAAATCCTGTAATTCTTTATTTTCCACACAGTCAGGAATCATCATCATTTTCTGTTTAAGCAATCCAATAATATGTTGCTGATACTTTAACATATGAAACTGGCAGTTTAAAGCCCTAATGGCCAAGGTTGCAGAAGTGTAGACCTTCTTACCCCATCTATCCAGTGCCCTGGAGTCTCTATCAGAAGGGGTAGGATTTTTAGCAGTAGAAGCCTTAATGCCCTTGGGCCCCTGTGAAATAGTCTCTGGATCCGCAATATGATTTTTAAAAAGTAACTTGTGTGACTCGGAGACCCTGTAGTATCGGTCAGGTTTTCTGGGAGTATGAGGCAAAGAATCTGGGGCCAAACTAAATTCCGAAAAAGCATCAACAATGCCTAGTACAGGAGGAATAGCTAAAGGCCTATGCTGAGGTAGGAGTAAGAAATCCCTAAGCCTCTTTATTGAATCAGAAAAATCCTGGCTTCCCAGTGGAAATGCTCCCTTAGAGTATGCAAGGTTTCCCCAAAAGAAAAATCCTCTGGAGGGGAAGCAGAGGGAATGGAGTCCTCTGCATCAGAATCCTCATAAGTAGATAAGGGCAAATCCAGATTAGAAGAATCAGAAAAAACAGAATCCTGGTCAGAAGATTCATAAACAACTTCAGCCCTAGGCCTCTTAGAAAGGGGGGGTTGGCTACCCCTGATTAGAGTCATTAAATCTTCAGCCATTCTTATTTGTTTTTTAGGCATAGAGGCCTGAGAGTCTGTTTTTTAGGTATGGTTTGAGATTTAGGCCTAACTGAAGGAGGCGTTAGTTTAATATGCAAGTCCATAGGCCTGAATACACCCTCAGAAGCCAGTGCCTGCACAGCGGCTCCGGACCCATCCAAGGTAGAGACATCCATGGGTTCCATAGCTGAAGCATCTCGCGGCAACCGGACTCCAAATGGGTCTCAGTAGAGGCCTGCGAATCAGAAGTAGCGGGTATCAGGGGCTGCAAAAACTCCTCACTGAGTACCAGCGGACTGGCGATTGGCTTAGGAGAAACGTCAGCAGTTCTGGACCTCGGCGGCCTGTCTCTGTCTTTATCTTTGCGTTTTTTCAGAATTCCGGTAGTCAGACGGCTAACCAACGACATTTCTGGATAATTAAACCGAGAACCAAAATATTTAGAGGCAAAAATATACAGACGACGGATAGTGTGCTGATTAAATAAAGCACAAAATCAACAGTAAGGTACGTCGTGGTCAGGGCCTAGGCAAGGAATACAGTACACAAATGAAAACCTTTATGAGGTATTTGCTTTCCACAGGTAAGACAATTGTTAACTTTTACTGACATCGGTTAAGAGCAAGAAAAAGGATCGATCCCCAACGGGGTACTTAGCTTTTTCGAAGACTTCAGTTCTGAAACTCAAACGAAAATTTCAGGAGTCAACCGACAGGCACTTGCGAACTGCTTCTGCTTTGGGCACCATGCAGCAAGAAAGACTGATGTAATGGTGTCGGCTGCATGTTTTATACCCCTGACAACCTTACGTCATGGAAGAAGAGACAGCATCCGATGCAGGAATCCAAGATGCTGGTATTCAGGCTGGCTGAAGGCTACCTGCAGGCAGATAACCCAAATGTAATGACTGCAACAGTGAAACACGAAGAACATTGGGTTCTTCCTTGTTTGTTGATGTATCCAAACAGTCATGTTTATTTTATTTATTTTACATTTGTTGACCGGGCTGGTCCAACTGAATATATGTCCATTTTCAGTGGAGGCCCGGGGAGAAAACCTCCACACTTCATAGTAGTATTTACAAAACATAAATACGTTAAAGTTTTGGCTATTATAACAGTTCACAGCCTTTTGCCATACGAGTAAAATGATTCCTATTATAAAACAGCTAAGGATGTAGACAAAAACATGTGTAAAAATATGTAAACAAAAAGCACACTATTAAACAGTAAAGTTATACAGTAAAATGTGTAAAACTTATGTAAACAAAAAGCACACTATTAAACAGTAAAATCACACACATTATTTGTTAGTATAAGATTAATTATTAAATAGTTCACTATTGATTAGTAAAGTCACACGCACAATATTGTTAGTAAAGGATTAACTAGCTCATGCTGGTATATAGATAAGTGTCTGGATACAAGTGTGGTAGCTAGTCTGGGTTAGCACAGGGGCATAACCAGTGTGATTTAAGGTATGTTTTAAGTTTGGTTTTAAATATGGGAGCCGAGGATAGGGAGGTTAGGTGATCAGGGAGGGTTGTTCCAGGTTTTACCCACTGTGTTAGAGAACAGTGAGTCGCCGGCCAGACTGTTGGTTTTATTTATTTGAACTAGTAGTTTGATGAACGCAGGGACTTCATGTTATTGTAGAGGGTGATTAGGTTAGTGAGTATTGGAGTATTTGAAGAGTGATATAGTATCTTTTGGGCCACTATTAGTCGGTTCGGTAGAATTAGATTTGACAGCTCTAACCAGCCTAGTTGATTAAGATTGTTGCAGTGATGGGTTCTGTAGGGTGACCCAGTTGCAAATCTTGCAATATTACTGTAGGAGATGGCAAGCTTGTTCATATTGCTTTTACAATAGTTTAGTATAGATAGGGGATGCATATAGAAGGGTTGAGATTAAATAGGTATGGGCAATAGTGGTCCTGGCTAGAGGGGTCAGAAAGGGTTTGATCCTATAGAGGGAACCTAGTTTTTTGTTTACTGTTTTTATAGTGTTGTTAATATGAGGCTCAAAGGTAAGGTTATTATCAATTAGTACCCCAAGTAGTTTTGTGGTAGAATCAGGAGATATGGCAGTACCATTAGTAGATGTAACACTGAAGTCCAGTGAGGAGGCTCTGTGGGTGGGAGTGAAAAAGAAGTTATGTACTCACCATAACGTTCCATCTGAGTAGGTAATTTCATTTATCAGCAACCTGTGGGTATCAGATCTGCCCTCTGATCCGAGTCTGCAGCTTTCCAAGCTAAAAGATCCGAGCTCTCAGCTCCTCCCCCTTACCCATAACACCCTGCTACCTCTCTCCAGTCCTCAGACAGAGTTTGCCATATTATCTACCAACAACAGTCAAACATATTCGAAAGAAAAACGCTAAAATGATGTGTGACAGAAGGAAAAATAACATTCACGACCACGAAACAGGCTAGGGGGAAGGAGGGGGGGTTGGTTGCTGACAAATGCAGTTACCTACTCAGATGAAACGTTATGGTGAGTACATAACTTCTTTATCTGAAGTAGTTAACTTCATTTGATCAGCAACCTGTGGGACAGAGTCCCCAGCTACCAAAAACCTGTGAGGTCCTCAAGGAAGGATATTCCAGAGCACTGCGGAGCCAAAGGCTGCCATACCTCTGGATATCAGATCCAGCTTGTAATGAGAAATGAAGGTATGAGAAGAGGCCCAAGTAGCCGCTGAGCAGATGTCATCTAAGGGAACCCTTGACCAAAATGCTGCAGAAGTAGCCATAGAATGGGTAGAGTGAGCATGAACCCTCAAGGGTTCTGGCCGACCGGAAGCTGTATACGCATGTAAGATGCAGTGGGATATCCATCTAGCTAAGGTAACTTTCGTAATAGGCTTGCCTAAGGACGGCTTAGCGAAGGACACGAAAAGCTGCTCTGATTTGCGAGAAGCAGCTGTCCTGTGCAAATAAAATCGCAACTGTCTAGGTACATCCAACAAGTGCAGTCTGTATTCCCCTTAGTTCTGAAAGTTGGGGAAGAAAACAGGCAAACTGATGGTTTGATTGATATTGGTCTCGGAGGCTACCTTAGGCAAGAACGAAGGATTAGTCCTGAGAGAAACTCTGTCCTTATGGAAGACCAGGTACGGGGGGTTTGTACAAAGGGCTTGAAGCTCAGATACTCTTCTAGCTAATGTAATTGCAACCAGAAAGGCAGTTTTCCAAGATAAGAATTTTAAATAGACAGAAGCAGCAGGTTCAAAAGGCGGACCAGTTAGCACCTGAAGAACTAAGGTTAAGTCCCATGGGGGAACCACATTCTTGACTGGAGACCTTAACAGGAAGGTGCCTTTCAAAAAGGTCTTGCATATCTTAGCGGAAGCTAAGGTACCAAGGTTGTCCCCGATGTGGAAATGAGAAATCGCAGCCATCTGAACCTTAACAGTAGAAGCACTGGCCCCTTGGTGAAAAATTTGGGACAGAAATTCAAGAACTGCTGGAACGGGAGCTATAAAAGGGTCCAAATTCCTATGTTTGGCCCAGATGGAAAAACGCTTCCATTTACTCTTGTAGATCTTCCTGGTAGAAGGTTTATGCGCCGCTACCAGAATAGATTTTACGGAAGATGAGATACCGGGAGTCCTAGCCATTAGTGGAACTGGATCAACCAACCTGTGAGCTTGAGGTCGTCCAGGTTCGGAGTTTGCAATCCCGAAGGATGAGAGATCAGATCCGGAATGGGATCTAAGACCCAAGTAGGAGCTATGATGCGAGACCACAGGTACGGGAACCAGATCTGGCGAGGCCAGAATGGGGCTATGAGGATTATTTTGCTCCCCAACCGATGAGCTTTCTGCAGAAATTTCGTCATTAGCGGAAGAGGAGGATAAGCATAAAGAAGACTGGGTGGCCAAGCATGAACTAGAGCGTCTCTGGGACTCTCCCCCGGTGGGGGAATTAGAGCAAAAAACTTGCTGCATTTTGCGTTTGAAGGAGACGCGAAGAGATCGCAGCAAGGCTGACCCATCTGAGGAAGATCTGTTTCGCTACTAAGGGGTTTAGAGACCACTCGTATGGTGCGAGGCTAGAACGACTCAGCCTGTCTGCTAGGATGTTGGACCGACCCGGAATGTGCGTTGCTATCAGAAAGTGGTTGGTGGTAATCACCCATTCCCAAACTCTCATAGCCTCTCGACAAAGAGGGTAAGACCTGGTTCCTCCCCGTTTGTTGATGTACCAGACTACCGCCATGTTGTCTGTCTGAATTGCAATAGTCCCCGGAGGAAAAAGGCCCTGAAGGGCTTGCAACGCTAAAAGCACCGCCCTCATCTCCAGAACATTGATATGCAAAATGGTCTCTACAGGGGTCCACGTGCCTTGGACGGTTCTGCCCATGCAATGCCCCCTCACCTGAGGCGAGAAGCGTCCGTGGTCAGCATGGTTTGGGGTTGAGGCATTACGAACGGTCTCCCTTCTTGGAGCTCTCGGGAATGGGGCCACCAAAGAAGAGAGTTTCTGCAAACGCTGCTTAGGGGAATCGGTGAAGCCAATGGGTGAAGGAGGAGGGACCATTGGACCTGAAGGGTCCATTGAAGGACTCTCATGTGTAACCGAGCAAGAGGTGAAAGGCTGATGGCTGCCACCATGGATCCTAGGGCTCTCAGGACTAATTCTGTGGGTGGGGCTGGGGACTGTAGCAGCGCTATTACGTGGGGTGACAAGGTGCGTAACCTGTCCATTGTCAGAAAGGCCCTGGACTGAAGCGTGTTTATCTTGGCCCCTATGAAATCCAGAACTTGAACAGGATGAAGAGACGACTTCTTGAAATTTATGGTAATGCCTAGATGATGGGCCAAGAGTAAAGAACAATTCCTGGCAGAACAGAGTAGATGCCTGGTGGGGGCGGTGAGGAGCCACTCGTCTAGGTACAGGAAGACCTGAATTCCCTGAAGTCTCAGGTGGGCTGCCACAACTGCCATGACCTTGGTGAACACCCTGGGGGCTGTGGTGAGGCCG
The DNA here is from genome assembly GCF_019279795.1 of Protopterus annectens. Taxonomy (NCBI): domain Eukaryota; kingdom Metazoa; phylum Chordata; order Ceratodontiformes; family Protopteridae; genus Protopterus; species Protopterus annectens. The sequence continues at coordinate 1,682,147,668 of NC_056725.1, read as the reverse complement.
AATGGAAGAACCCTGAAATAATGACTGGACCCTAGCCGAAAGCGGAGAAACCTTCTGGATCGTCTGTCCATGAGAATGTGGTAGTACGCATCCTTGAGGTCTATGGAGCACATCCAGTCGTTCTCCTGCAACAGGGGGAGAATAGATTGTAGAGTGACCATTCAGACTTTCTCTTTGGCAATTAACAGGTTCAAAGAAGACAGGTCGAGGATTCCCCCGTCTTTTTTGGCACCAAAAAGAACCTGGAGTAATTGCCCAACCTGGACTGCTCTGGGCGAACGTGTTGGATGGCCCTTTTTTCTAGTAAATTCCGTATTTCTAAAGCTGCAGCCTCCATCTGATTGGGTGGAACATTGGGGAGGCGCTTCGTTAGCGAGGGAAGATTCAGGAAGGGGATAGAGTAGCCTCTGGATATTATTCGGAGCACCCAGCGATCTGTAGTAATGGACTCCTAACTTGCTAGATGCTCCGAAAAACACTCCCAGACTACCTCCAGAGAGGGACAGTCGGGCAACCCCTCAGGGCTGCTGCGCGGGTCGGTCAGAGAAGGGTTCTCTCGACCCGAAATTCTTCGGCCCCCTCTGCCTCTGGGCTGGCATCCACCTTGTCCTCCTCTGCCTCTGAAGAATGAAGGGTCCGGAGCGGAACGGGACTGCTGAGACTTCTGGAACCACATCTTCTTTTGTCTTCTCTGGTTTCCTGAGAAGGACCTTTGAGGAACGGAGAAGTGGATTCCGACGGCAGACAGAGTCTTCCCATCTTTTTTGCTCTGGAGTAGTGTGTCATGGACAGTTTTGCCAAATAGCGTAGAACCGTCAAAAGGAGCGTTCGCGAAGGACGCCTTGAAGGGTTCCGCAAAGTCACAAAGACGGAGCCAGGTGTGGCGCCACAAGGCGACCCCTGCTCCGCTGGCCCTAGCCGCCCCCTCCGTGGCATGGGAGAGAAGCCGCATAGAAGTGTTTGATATTGACTTTAGAGTGGCCATCCTAGCCGAGAAGGTCCGTTTGTCCTCGGCCGGCATGGACTCTGGGGGAGACCCAGCGTATTCCTTTATCAGATCCCGCTGAAGCCTAATTACGTGTGCCAGATAATTCAGCACCCTTACAGAAAAGGTTGCTGAAGCAAACATCTGCTTTCCAATCCAGTCCATCGTCCGAGATTCCTTATCAGGAGGATGGACTGAGGAACTTTCTTGTGCCAGTTCCTTCTTGGTGGCAGCCGCCACCACCATGGCATCTACCAGGGAACCTTTATTCCACGCCGGTTTGTCATAAGGGGGACTAAGAATTTTATCCGGTCTCCTAGGGATTGGCTCCACAGCATCCGGCTCCTTCCAAGCCCTGGTAGTAATCAAGTCTACCAGGGGGGTCGGCCAGGGGACACACCCAAGAGGTAGACGGGCCTGCGTCGAATGCCTCCAGAAACACAGACTCATCCGAGGAAGGTTTCTGGGCTGACCACCCCCCTCTTATGCGCAGCATCTCCATAATGTCTCCAAATGAGACATCCTCTGGGGGTGACCTGGAGGAACCTTCCCCTTCCTCCAAGTCAGTGTCCTCCGTGAGGGACTTGGGGGAGTCCAAGTGCCTCCTCTTACACTTTCATTTGTGAGGGACCTCCCCGGCGGGGCTGTCCGAGGAGGGCTCACCAACAGGGTCCTGTTCCTCTACAGGAACCAACTGGGGCACAGACGCAAGCTGTCCCTGGGGCTGGACGATAGAAGACAGGCCCATATGCGAGGGAGTGAAGGGAGGATCCGTAGTATGGACCGGGGACTTCGAACTCCTTGACAGCACCCTTTCCACCACGTCGAAGGCCGAAGGTGAACCACTCTCCCCTGGCTCCGAGAGTAGTCCCCTCGGCTCCGACATGAGGACCGGTGTCGGAGCCAACGCAATCGGACCCAAAAGGGAAGTGTGCTCCGACAGTAACAGAACTGAAAACACACACCCCTGCGGATCCGAAGCTCGGCTCTCGGCCCAGAGAGCTCGGATCCGAAAGATGACCCGATAAACTCGAGGGTAGGGCCGGCGAAGTAGCAACTACTATCGGCGCCGACTCCCCGGCTCCAAGACGACTCGGATCCGACGGCTCCGAAACCCAACAGTGGATCGGAGAAGGAGCAATGGGTGCAAAGAAAGGGGCCGAGCTCCCTCCCGGAGGGGGGGGGGGAGGCAGGAGCACTCCCATCTGCATCTGGGCCTGCAGGAATCGACACATCATCCGGTCCATATCTACATCGGGCAAACTCCTGGTGGACCTGGAAGAAGTAGTCGAGGCAGGCCGGGAAGGCCACCTAGACTACCTCGAAGGTGACCGGGACTCCTCCTCCGGCTCCAGAGAGAAGCTTGGAGAACGGAGCCGAGAGGGGGAACACCTGGAAACACTCACAGGGGAACAAGTCAATTTAGCTGGCGGAGCCGAAGGAACTGATTCGGCCCGCCGCTTATGACTCTTGTGTCTATCCCTCTCCTTCTCTATGTCTCTTCTCTTTACTGGAAGAGTCCCCCTCTCCCTGGGAAACAGCGGGAGGTTGAGTCCCAGCCAGGGGAGGGTGAGTTGAAGGCTGGACAGTCGCAGCCGCGACTGGCGCCACTGAGGGACAGGAGGAAGAAGAATCCGGGGGCAAGAGTCCCGCCAGGATTAGCTTGTTTCTCCTGTCCCTCAGAGCCCGAGGGTTAAAGGCTGCACAAATCTGGCAGCCCGATGTTAAGTGGTCTACCCCCAGGCAAAGAACGCACTGAGTGTGGCCATCCGCTGGGGACAGCTTATGACCACACTCAGCACATTTAGAAAAAATGGCCTTAGGGCCCTCGGCCATCACACACAACACACGCCCTGACACACAGTAAGGGGAAGGGAAAAATACTAATGTACCACAAAAAATAACAAAAAAAATGGTTTAACTAAACTATGGGCTTACTACACACACACACACACACACACACACACACACACACACACACACACACACACACATACACACACACAAAAAAGCTATTTATCTAAGAAAAGTACACCCAATATCCTCACCTAAAACTCTAAGAGCTCGTCCCTAATGCTTCAGAAGCCGCGGCAAACGAGATCGGAGGACTGGAGGGAGGTAGCAGGGTATTATGGGTAAGGGGGAGGAGCTGAGAGCTCGGATCTTTAGCTTGGAAAGCTGCCGGCCTGGATCCGAGGTCGGATCCGATACCCACAGGTTGCTGATCAAATGAAGTTAACTACTTCAGATTAATAGCATTTTTGTTTTTTTTTTTGGGTTCAGGATGAGACATTGGTCAAGGAGCTATTTCTCTACTGTGCTAAACATGTTTGGGGTTAGGGACTGTAGTTGTGATGGTGAAGTGGCTGAACATATTAATGTGGAATCATCCGCGTATTGAATACAGGTAGCTTGAGGTATTACAGAGTGTAGGTCGTTTATAAAGATAGAGAAGAGGACAGGACAGAGTATGGAGCCTTGAGGGACACCAAGGGTAATTGGGAGGTGGGAACACAAGCTATTCTGCCATAGCATGGCTTGTTGCCTGTTATTTAGGTAGGATTTGAACCACTGTATAGCAAGTGGAGCCAGTGACAAGTTTTTGAGCAAGTTTATGAGTAGCTGGTGGTTGACCATATCAAAGGCTTTCGACAGATCGATAGAGAGCTGAGGATAGAGTATCATTATTACAATTTTTATTGAAGCAGTCGGTGAAAGATAAGAGAGCAGAGGTGGTGCTATGAAATGGTCTGAAGCCATGTTGGTAGATAGTAAGTTGTTTTCTAGTAGGTTGTTTAATAGCTGCTTATGAATGCACCTCTCCATGATTTTAGCTAGTGGGGATAATATGGCTATGGGACTGTAGTTAGATAAATCTTTGGAGTTACCACCTTTATGCAGGGGGATATGTGAAACTTTCCAAAGTGATGGGATGGTTCCTTCAGAAATAGTTCTGTTGATGAGGATAGATATGGGATAGGCTATAACTTTAGCAGCTTTTTGCAGGTATTCTGCAGGTAGTAAGTCTGCAGCGAGTGTGATGGGTTTAAGTTTCTGAATAAGGGTGCAGACAAGGGATGTAGGGACAGGTTGAAATAGAGGGGGGTTGTTAGCATTATAGGAGGAAGAAGATGTAGTGTCAGGGGATAGCTGATTGGCAAGAGATTGAATGGTCTCTGTGAAGAAAGTATTGAATGAATTGGCTATTTGGTTGGGGCTGTTGTGTTCAGAGCCTGAGGGGTTGGGTGTGACTGAGCAACCTGGGTGTAACAGTTTACTGATGCCAGACCAGAATTTTTGAGGTTTATTTTGGTGGGTTTGTTGTAGGTGACAGTAAAAGTTTTTTATCTGACAGAAAGGCTTTTTTGGTTTCATTTCTTAACTGTCTGAACTTTAATTGATCTGTAGGGCATTTAGTTGTCCGCCAGGTGGTCCAGAGTTTGTTTCTTTGGAGGATTTTTTGTTTGGTAGTTTTGGAGAGCCAGATAGATACCACACCTTTGGAGAGTAGGCCCTGAAACAATTGCAACATTAAGAGAACATCTCTCAGCTCCAAGATCTTTATGGGAAAATTGGCAATTGTTGATCATGTACTTTGGACATCTTCCCTTGGAAATACCCCCCCCACACACACACACACAGGGATGCATCCGTCTGAAAAGGATGGCCCTTGGTCACAAACATGTTATCCACCAAGCAATGTGATTTTTGCAGATCTGCATAATCTGAATTTTTGCATGTAGAGGGTGAGTGGATTGAGGCCACTGTATTGTTAAAGTCCACTGCAGCACACTCATGAAAAAATGTTGCTTAAGGAACCATTAGTACTGCTGATGCCATAAGACCGAAGAGATGTAAGATTAACCTCACTGGTGGTTTTGGGTGATGTAGAACTTGAAGGGCTGTTAGACGAAGTGATTAAACCCTGGACTAGGGAAGCCCGACTATCTGAAGTCTGGTGTTGAGGTGGCATCCGATGAACCCTATAATCTTGAGTTGGACTCAACTAACATTTTGGTAAGTTTAGAGAGATATCTAAACTCAAAAGCAACTGGAATACATGGTCCCAGTGCATGAGTAGAAGATGTTTGGTAGGGACAGTGAGGAGCCAATTGCCTAGATAACGGAAGACTTGGATATCCAGTAGGTGTGAGTGCACTGATACTACTGCTATAATCTTGGTGAACACCCTGGGGGCTGTGGTAAGACTGAATGACAGAGCTCTGAATTGAAAACGGATTGGCTCTCAGCTGGAAGTGGAGAAACCTCCTGGAGTGCTTCACTATTTATACATGACAGCAGGCATACTGGAGATCTACAGAGCACATCCAATCATCCTGCTTGAGAAAAGGTAAAATGGACTGAAATATGACCATGCAGAATTCTGTCTGTTTTACAGACTGGTTTAGGTGACCAAGATCCAAAATGGGTCTTAGGTCCCCAGTTTTCTTTGGCACTAAGGGAAAAAAAATCTAATTGTTCAAGGAGGACCAAATGGATTACTCAAACAGCAATGAAGCTTCTATGACTGCCAAGTCCCACTGACTGGGTGGAATGTCAGGGACTTTCTTCTTTTTCTGGGAAGGGAGGAAGGGAAAAGGGAACTGAATAGCCTCTGGATATTATCCTTACCATCCATGAATCTGTTATCTTTTGCCAGGTTTGAGAGTGTACGGAGAGAGGCCCTTGACTGTTTCCAGAGTGCAGCAGTTAGGCAGCTGTTCAGGAGCACTTAAAGACTTTCTCAGAGAAAGAACCTTGAAAGACTTGAGTTTTACAGTCTGCCTCTACCTTTTGGGCATTGTCAATTAAAGTTATGCCCCCCCCCCCCGACACAGGGAGTTCTGTCACCTTGGAAGTCATGGAAAGAGTTCAGTGATTTGTGGAACCACATCATCTCTCTCATCACTGGATTCCAGACAATGTTCTTGGAGGGGATAAAGAAGCGAATACCACTGCAGAGTCTCTTGCCATCTTGTTGACGCCTACCGTGTGTGTATGTGTATAAATATATATATATATATATATATATATATATATAAAACTTTTAGTCCAAACACGGTTGAACCATCGTAGGGAGCATTAATGAAGGAGAACTTGAAGCATTCCATGAAGTCACACAGTCGCAACCAAGTGTGGAGATGCATGGTGATACTGGTGCTTGCTGCTTTGGCCAGACCACCAGCTGCATTTGAAAGCAGACACATGGCCACATTAGAAGATGACTGAAGGGTGAAAAGCTGCGAGTCCACTGTCTTCTGAACATCTGCAGGCAATACCCCTGAGAGAGACTTAAAATCTCTTTAGTCAAATATCTCTGAAATCCTGTGAAATGGGCAAGATACTTCACCAATCTGTGTGTTAAATTCCCTAACGCATAGGTCTGCTTTCCAAATCTGTCCATCATCTTAGATTCTCTGTTAGGAGAATGAACAGATGAACCTTCTTCCGAAAAGATCCTTCTTAGTGGCTGTACTCACCATCACAGCATCTACCAGTGGGCCTTTACTTCAGTGCTTCTGATCCACAAGTGCTGAAAAGATTCTAACTGCCTTTTTAAAAATGGACTCCACCACATACGGATCCTTATACACCCATTCAGCCATAAGATCTTTAAGGAGATCAATGGGTGGTACTACCCAGGATGATGTTGATCCAGTACCAAAAGCCTCCAAGAATACTGACTCATCAGGCGAAGAATCTTGGGATGACCAATCCCCTTTGTGTTTTAATAATTAGAGGATATTGCCAGACATAACATCTTCAGAGAGGGAGCAAAGGGAACCCTCACCGTCTCCCAAGTTAGTACCTTCGGTGAAAGATTCCAGTAGAGAGCTCAGGTGCTTCCGCTTATATGACCTCTTTCTGGAAACACTCTGTGGGAGCATTAGAGAGGTCAGAGTCAGAGGGGGAGCTAACAAAGCAAACCTCCTCAGAGACAATACCAACTACACCTGTTGACTAGGATGTAGAAATGAAGATGCAGGATGCAAATAAGATCTGGGTGGAACCAAACTGGCTGAAGTTACTTTCTCTTTGGTAGTTGCCAAAACCCTTTTGAAAGCCAATGCTGCCATCAAGTGAAGGAGACTCCCTCCATTCTTGAGGAACAGCTAGAAGTTTCTGCATGAGGAGTCCTGGCCCCAAAGCCTATCTTGAGTCTGAGTTGTCAAGGGATGAAACTCTAAAGGGAAAAGATGGCTCCAAAAGCCTTTGTGTTGACTCACCTCCCACCAAACAAAACTGAAACTTTAGCTCAAAGTCTCGTCTTGATCTGAAGGCATCAGGGTCAAGAGAGAGGGAGTTTGAAGATGTACGCAACTCCAACGGATACAAAGGTGTTCCAGTTCCAACAATCCTGTGCCCAAAAGTAGAGTCAGTATGGATTCTGGCAAGGGAGGGGTAACTTGACCTTCACTCAATCCCTTCCTAGGAGATGGTACCAGGATAAACCTAAGTTGTATCTGCATCTTCAAAAACTTCATTATCCTGTCATCAAGTTCCTTGAGACTTATAGATGATCAAGTGGATGACGCTACTGAGGAAGGACATGAACATCTCCTTTCTTGAAGAATGGGTGACTGCAGTTTGGAACTTACCACGCCCAGTGAATAAATGGTAGAGCTACAAGATCAGGCTTGAGTCAGTAGACTGTGACCTTCTTGGAACTTTGGGATCAGGGCGGAATGAGGTAGTCTGTTTCGGAGATCGAGTCTTAGAAATCTTGGAAGGAGATCTGCTCCTTTCTGTTTTTCCCTCTTGTCCTATCTGTCCATATCTTTTTCCTTCTCTGAAGCCTTGGCCTTAGGCTTATCACATTTTAAAGAAGACGGTGAGAGGGTAAGCCCATGTTTGTGCTGGAAGGAGCCCTTTTAAAACCGGCGTGTCTCTTCTAGTCTGGAGGAACTAGCACTAAATAAAGCATAATGGGTAAGGTGTTTTACTTACAGACACAAAGTACAGGGTTTAATTCTGATACAGGGTAATTGGCCAGGCTTAAAATAGCCCACAAGGACAGTTAGCCTAGTACTAATCTATAAACCTAAAAATCTCAAGATGCATGGCACCAATACAATAAACACATTTGCAGTGTGGGTCTCACGGAGGAAGTTTGTGCCTACATTCCGAGGAGTTTTTGAACACAGTAAATTCCAACATGCTGACAACAAAGGAAGAACTGATTTTATATATATATAACAGTTATAACTATAAATAGAGGGTTAAGTACAGTAAAATAGTGCAATAATCAAGGGGCACTAAGGTTGCTAAAATTTGAAGTTGGTGAGAAAAAGCCAAGTAGGACAGAAGCTACAGTAAGATGAAAATATAAATATTATAACCTACTGCCAGAGACAGCTCTATGGGGACATTTGTACCATTCAAGCAGCAAGTGAGATCGGAGTAGAAACCTAGGGAATTATGGGTAAGGGAAGAGTCTGAGCTCTCAGTATTCGATAGCTTAGAGATCAGTGTTGAGGTCAGATCCCCTCGAATCAGATAACCCACCAGTTTGAATGGATGAAAATGAACTTCATTGGATCCTCTTTTTTGTTTTTTTAATATATACAAGTATCCCTGATATCCAATTAGGTGAAAGTCCTTCTGCTCCTTCAAGAGTTCTCTTCACTCAGCTACACTGAACAGCATCACTCAGTGCATCTCCCTGACCCAAAAATAGTTCTTCCAGGCCTGCTTTGGACATTGGAACGGCTGAAGATTATGCGGCTGATCTTGGCTTGTTCTGACTGAAAGGACTACACCAGAGGAATCCTTAAAGGTAAGTGAGTGGTCAGAAAAACTAATGGCCACTGCAGAGTCACCCACCATCAGTTAAGGCACTGAATGAGTTCACAGGGTCATCAAAAGTGTTTTAATAATTTCTTTTTCTTTCTACGATTAGTGGGAGGTGAACCAGCAGGAGAGGGGTTAAGTAACCATGCTGTGACTGAGGAGGATGCTTCAGATGAGGTACTGTATGCTTCGCTGGAACAAGTCTATCGGAAGGTAAGTTGTCAAACAGTGTTCACAAACAATACACGGTACCCTAAACACTAATGCATAAACAACATACTAAAAAATACTGTCCAGAAAACCCTTTACATAAAATTCAGTTTTACAGAAAAATGGCAGGTGAGTTATCACATAGTGAACACAATAACTAACACATCCCATAGTAGTTTCTTTCCAAATAAAACACTTCCTAACATTCAACTTTTACATAAAATAATTTACATAAGCAGTATAGTTTCTCATTAAGACAGCCCCCAAATTAATCAATGCTAAAAAAACAGCAGTCCCTGACATGAAACTTTCAACAACAGAAATATACCATTTTTTTTTTTTTTTTTTTTTTTAAGAGAGTCAATACAACTAAAATGCCCAAATAAAACAAACAGGATTTTAGTGCAATATCTTGTGTAGAAGGATGCCCAACTGAAGCTTATCTGCCAGAACAGAAGCTGAAGACTGGCTGCTTATCTTGTGAAGCCCCTGAGCTTCTTCACAAGGTGGCAAGAACTTACTGAAGATTCTTCATTCTGACTGCTGATTTTCCTCCCACAGGGCTGCCCAACCAACAGTCAGGGAGAATGTGTGGGAGGGAGCCAGACATTTTGGATGCTGGACTGTTGTGTCTAGGGCAAGACACAAAGGCTACTGCAGCAGTAGGAATGAGCATTTGGAAGCCAACATGGTTGCATAAGCAGAGTTACCACTTGTAATTTACCTTTTCGAAGAGTAAGGCACAAACTAAAGGGACAGGAGAGAGGTCAAGCTAGGGAAAACAGAAAAAGGGGTTTTGAACTTTTTAATGTATCAGTACTATGGTATACATCCATATTTACCACACATTTCTTGATATGCATCTTGGCCTCTTCGGGGGATCATCATACCTCTCAACATGGAAACACAAATCTGGACAAAAGCCCATAAAAATAGGTACAAATCTATATGCTGATTAACATAAAATGTGCATGCATTATGTAACCCTACCCACTTCAATGGAATTGTGGGGTGCCAACTTTCAAATGCAAACTGAAGAACAGACAACCAAAATATAGCCCCAGACCCTGTAGTAAAGGATAACCATTTTTTTAAATGTATACCAATGATGTTCACTGGGAAGGGAAAACATGATGAACCTTAGGATTTTGTTTTTGGTGACTTGCAGTATGTGGGTTTTGTGGTAAAAGTAGGGCATTTAATGGTAGGCAATATTCTAATCTTAGCAAAAGAATATTATAGTTTGCTAGGACCTCCAAAAGTCATTCTTCACGGTCTACTGATCAGTGTCATAGCTGGAGTTCGTGCTACCCGGCCGGGGCTGTGTTTCAGTTTGCCACCCGTCCGTCCTCACAAAATCATGGTCGAATGGGGACTGCATACACAGCCCTCCCTCCTGCAGCCATTCCAATGTCCCCATTACTTGGCTATTTTACCCCATTTACCAAACACTATAATCTGCATACTGTTTTACTTCTACAATGATTTAGATTCCATTTAAAACTTTTATTTTACATTTCATAGCACAAACACTAATAGATAGCTGCTAAACAAAGCAATACAGTCTCACAATGAAAATAGACATTGCACTAAAACTTCTCTGCCCTTGAAACTCACATTTGTTGAAACAGCACTGAAACCCACATTAAAAAAAAATGCAAAAGCCATATAAATAATTCCACAATAAAGAGATCTGTAATTCATGAAGAGGTTGCTGCTAGCAAACAACTTTACATTGTTTCATCTACAAATAAAGTGCCTGTTGCCCTTGAAGAATAAATTGCCAATGTTGAATAAAATAAGCTAGTAATATTGCATTAGGGAATGGATGGCAAACTGATAACAGTTTCATAGTTACTATGTATCTCCACCTAAGTAAAAAGTACAACAAAGTACAGTATCAGCAATCCATCTATATACTGTGGGAGTAGAACCCACAGCCTTCTGCATCAAAAGTATACTAACTGTTGTGCTGCTAATAACACAGACATAAGCAGCACTAAACTTTTCTTCACCTGAAGAACTATGCAGCACAAGAAATCTGGATAAAACCAACATTTATTTGGGGGGGGGGCAAAGCCCCAAAACCAGGGACACATTTTAAACATTGCTTGCATAATCTTAAAAAGTTGCTAGAATAAAATGCATTGTTTACCACGTGTTGTTATCATGCATTTCCTAAAAGTGAATTCAGTTCTCACTGATTTGCCGGAAAACCACAATCTTTAAGAGGAAGTTACCAAATTCTGTAAAACTTTGGACAGTTGAGAAACTCCTAGAATCATGACACACGCAAACACCTAGAACCAGTAACTGTCACCACCTCCACTTGCAGTCTTGTCTATATTATATGTGTTTGTTTCTGTGGCCCCGCTACCTTCTCTACACACATACCTTAATAATACTTCCCTTACTACCTTCCTCTACCCTCCTACCTTAATAATACGGCCCTTAGTACTTCCTCTACCCTCCTACCTTAATAATACTTCCCTTACTATCTCCTCTACCTTCCTAACTTAACCATACTTCCCTACTTCCTCTACCCTCCTACCTTAATAATACTTCCCTACTTCCTCTACCCTCCTACCTTAATAATACTTCCCTTACTACCTCCTCTACCCTCCTACCTTAATACGGCCCATAGTACTTCCTCTACCCTCCTTCCTTAATAATGCTTCCCTTACTATCTCCCCTACCCTCCTACCTTAATATTTACCTTACTACTACTTCTACTCTCCTACTTTAATAATACTTCCTTTACTAATTTCCACAATTATCTTCTCTGCATATGTATCCTTGGGTTAAAAAAAAAAACATAGCACACAAGCCTCATGATCATGTAAGGTGGCCATAAACCTTCCCTCCCAACAGCTGTGTGATTACTCTGAGGGCCCACTAGGCTCATGCTCAACAGACTAGCACTACTGCTTCTTGTACTCCGAAGCTGCACCACGATCATACACAATCTTCCTACAGGTCCCTGCTGTGGCCAAAATGAGGATCTTTCTTGAGCCACTCATCATGCTCACTTGCCTGGCCACATTCCGTGGAGTGTTTCACATACATGCCTAGTAAACAGAGTATGGGTCACCGTGATTTCAGATGCAATGTTTCTGAATCCCCAGGAATGTCAGCAGCTCCTTAGTTCAGCCAGCCCTGAAACTTTATGAAGACAAGCAATTCCTTGCCTTCTGCTTGTTTTTTAAGATGTGAAAAATTATTATAATTTGCATAACTGAAATTTTAAAAAGTCAATCTTATCTCTTGGGCTATGCAACTTACTTTACAAGTTCAATGACATTTACCTCCAAAATCTTCTGAGAACTTATTTGGTGCAATAGTCTGTAAGTCACTTACTAACAACAATCAAACTGCAAAGGAACTCTCTCTCCTACATATAAGAAACAGACTCAGTTTACTAACTTCACTTAGCTAATCAAATTGCAAAGGAACTCTCTCTCTCATACATATAAGAAGCAGGTCACTTAATGCAACGAGAAATTAATTGCCTTACCGGAGCCAAACACACACTAGGTCTCGTAATAACACTGCAAAAAGGAACTGAACTCCCACTCCAATTCAGCTAGGCAGTAGGCAAGGCTTTTAACAACATTCAAACTGTGGCAAAAAGGAACTGACGCATTCCACTGCAAAGGAAACAGTCTCTTAACATTGTGAAGGAAACTGAGCAAGGCCTCTCTAGTTTGAGTTAGGTCTGTCTCATGTGCAAAGGAAATTGAGCTAGAGCTAGGCAGAAGGGTTCTTATTCATAATAATTTGCGGCAAAGGGGAACTGACACACTCTAATTGAGACACTCCACTAGGTCTCGTAATAACTTTGCTAAAAGGAACTGACACACACTGCAAAAAGGAATTGAATTGACATTCCAATTTAGTTGGCAGTAGGTAGGGCTCAATCAAATTGTGGCAAAAAGGAACTGACACACTCCAATTCAGTTAGGAAGTAGGTACTAGGTAGGGTTCGTAAAGTACAGTTGTGTACACTTACCATAAATGTAGATGTTCAAGTGTATTCACTGTTGCAGTCATTACATTTGGGTAATCTGCTGGCAGGTTGCCCTCAGTTGGCCTGAATAACAAAGTCTTGGGTCCTGTGTCGGTTTGCTGTCTCCTCTTCCATGACATCAGGTCGTCAGGGGTATTAAACATGCAGCCAACGCCATTTTATTCAGTTTTTCTTGCCCCAAATGTCAGGTGCCCCCCAAATGGGGAGGATATATATATATATATATATATATATATATATATATATATATATATATATAAATAAACAGAAATATATGTAAATGCACTTTTAGCAACATAAACTTTACCTTCATCTAACAGCAAATACACCACAAAGGCTTTAGTACATAGTGAAGGAAAAAAGAAGTTATGTCCTTACCATAACTTTCCATGCAGAGTGTTCATCTCGCCTTTGTTCTTACACACGGGTTCAGAGCCGATCCTTGTCTCCGAGTCGGCCGAATTGCAAAGCTCTGAATCTCAGAGAAGCTCGAGACCAGCCCATATCCCACAATCCTCCCTGCCATTACTCAGATCTAGTTTGCAAACAAACCAGACCAAAAGATCCAACACCTGCGGTGCTAGAAGTATACACTCTTCAGCCATTCAGAGACACTCTCTCACCATAGCAATAACCAATGGTCTAAGCATATATCCCATGACACACGGGACCATATACCCCGGAAGGGGTCAAGACACGTCGATCAGACTCTAATCCTACCAGTTCTTCCAAACACGTGGGGGGGGGAAGGGAGGGAATGTAAGAACAAAGGCGAGATGAACACTCTACATGGAACGTTATGGTAAGGACATAACTTCTTTATGTAAGTGTTCAATCTCGCCATTTGTTCTTACACACGGGTAGCGTCCCTAGCTCCGTAACCCCCGAGTGACTCATGGAAGAACGTTCCTAAGCACAGTGGAACCAAATGATGTTCTATCCTTGGAGACCTTGTCCACTCTATAATGAGTGATGAAAGTATGTAGTTTAGACCACGTGGCTGCTGCACAAATAGTGTCCAAAGGCAAACAAGCCGCATGAGCTAAGGAAGTGGAGACGGATCTGGTAGAATGGGCCTTAGGTTTGGTGGGTAAGGATTGCTTTGATTTAGAGTATACAAATGTTATAGTCAGCAAGCCATTTAGATAGTGTACGTTTAGTAATTGCCATGCCCTTTTTACTGTCTGCAAATGCGACGAAGAGCTGATCCGTTTTCTTGTAAGCTTTGGTCCTATCTAAATAAAATCTTAATTGCCTGTGAACATCCAACTTGTGCAACATATACTCCAGTTTGTTAGTATGGTTTTTGAGAAAGGTAGTGAGTTCTACAGACTGGTTAATATTCGTAACTGAGCATACTTTTGGAAGGAAAGATGGATTTGTACGCAAAGAGACCCTGTCTGGATGGAATATCAAGTAAGGGGTCTGACCGATAATGCCTGCAGCTCTGAGACTCTACGAGCTGAGGTCACGGCGACGAGAAACAGCGTCTTCCACGATAAGAACTTTAAGAGACATGACGAAGCAGGTTCAAAAGGTGGCAACATGAGTTGTGACAGCAGCAAATTCAGGCTCCATGGAAAGAAAGGTTTTCTGATATGCGGTCTAAGATGGAAGGTTCCTTTCATAAAGGCCTTACAAAGTCTGTGAGACATAATGGGAGAACCTTCCTCACCAATATGGAAGTTTGATATGGCCACCAACTGTACTCTTAGCGTGGAAGTAGAAGCTCCTTCGTGAAAAAGGATGGATAAGAATTCTAAAATTTTATGTAGAGGAGCTACCAAGGGGTCTAAGTTCTGACTAGATGCCCAATATACAAAGCGTTTCCACTTACTCGTATAGAGTTTAGTAGTGGAAGCTTTATGAGAAGCAACCAGAATGTGTTGAACTGCCGGAGGGAGTAGATGAGACCTGGATAGGCAGGGAAGCGGAGCAGCCAAGCTGCTAGTTTGAGGGACTGTAGAGACGGGTGAGGAACTCCCGACGAATGTGTCAGTAGATCTGGTACTGGGTCCAGAATCCATGGTTCCTCTATTTGATAGGCTCGAAGAAAGGGGAACCATATTTGACGAGGCTAGAATGGGGCTATGAGTATTATAGTCCTTTCCAGGTTCCTGGCTTTCTGTAGAAATCTGGGAATCAATTGAGTCGGTGGGAATGCATATAGGAGACCCGGGGGCCAATTGTGTATCATTGCGTCCCTGGGGACATCCCCCGGAGGGGGTAGAAGGGCAAAGTAGCTTCTGCATTTTGCATTCAACAAACAGAATACAGCAAGGCTGGCCCCATTTGCGGAAGATCTTTTCCGCCGTCTGTGAATTGAGGGACCACTCGTGAGGTAACAGGATGGCTCTGCTCAACCTGTCCGCAATGACGTTGGATGACCCCGGGATGTGCGTTGCTGTCAGAAAGCGACCTGTGGACTCTGCCCATTGCCAAATTCTCATGGCCTCTCTGCATAACGGGTAAGACCTGGTTCCCCCTTGTTTGTTTATGTACCAGACTACAGACATGTTATCTGTCTGAACTGCTACTGTTCCTAGAGGTAAGAGGGCTTGGAACTGTTGCAACGCCAGGAACACTGCCCTCAACTCCAGAACATTTATATGTAGAGTGTACTCCGTGCTGGACCATTCTCCTTGGACTGTTCTTCCCTGAAAAAGGCCCCCCCACCCTATCAGGGAAGCGTCCATGGTTATTGTGGCTGTTGGACTGGGTAGAACGAACGGACGACCCACAGTGAGGTTCTGATCGCGCACCCACCATGAGAGGTCCCGTCTGCAAGATTCTGTTTTCCTGATCTTGTGCGCTAGGGGTAGGTGTTGGAACGACCACTGTGCGAAGAGCAGCCATTGTAGAACCCTCATGTGTAACCTTCCCATAGGGACTGCAATTAGTGCGGCTGCCATCAGTCCCAACACTTTTAACACCAGTTTGGCTGGGGCTTTCTTGCTGACCAGAAGGAGGACGACCTGCTGTTCGAGTGTTGAAGCTCTTATTGGGGGGAGCTTCAGTAGTGTCGATCGTGTATTTAGGTCTGCTCCGATGAAGGAAATACACTGTGAGGGCGATAAGCAAGACTTTTTGAAGTTTATGGATATCCCTTAGTGGGAACAAAGGCCGATTGTGTAGTCTCTGGCTTGCAATATGCGACGCTCAGTGGTGGCGGTGAGGAGCCCATCGTCCAGATAGGGAAACACCTGAAATCCTTGTCGTCTCAAGTGAGACGCAACTACTGCCATGCATTTGGTGAATACCCTGGGGGCTGAGGTGAGTCCAAAGGGCAGAGCTCGAAACTGAAAGTGACTGGCTCCCAGCCGGAAGCGCAGGTGATCTCTGGATGGTCTGGCCATTTTGATATGGTAGTACGCGTCTTTGAGATCTATAGAGCACATCCAATCGTCCTTCTGTAAGAATGGAAGGATCGATTGAAGCGTGACCATCCGGAACTTTTCCTTCTTCACGAAGTTGTTGAGATGGCTGAGATCTAAGATCGGTCTCCAGTCCCCTGTCTTTTTTGGAACTAAAAAGAGCCTTGAGTAAGTTCCGAATTCTCTTTGGTTTGCCGGGACTGGTTGGATGACTCTGTTTTCGCACAGCTTTGAAATTTCTACAGCTGCTAGCTTTCGCAGACGGTGTGGCATGTCTGGAAACTTTCTTTGTAGAGGTGGTGTTAAAGTGAAGGGGATTTTGTATCCTCTGGTTATAATGCTTTTTACCCAAGAATCCGAAGTAATGTTTAGCCAGGCCAGTGGGTATAAAGCTAAGCGACCCCCCGACTGCCTCCAGAGCAGGACAGCCGGGCCTCCCTTCAGGAGTGCTGGAAAGGCTTCCCAGGGACGGAATCCCTGTCGCCTTGGTTATGCGGACCCCCCTCTGCCGCCGGGGCGGCATCTTCCATTTCTACCCCCTCCTCTGCCTCTGGAGGGAGTATCACTCTGTGTGGTCTGGAAAGATCCCTGATTCTTACGGAACCACATTTTTCCGCCTCGTTGCCCTTTGGGGTACGGTCTAGTAGGAGCGGAAAAATGGACCCCGACAGCAGACAGGGTCTTCCCCTCTTGCTCGCACCGAGTGAGAGTCTCCTTAACCTTGGGCCCGAAAAGTGTGGCACCATCAAAAGGGGCATTGGCAAAAGAAGACTTGAAGGCTTCCGCAAAGGAGCACAGCCGCATCCATGATTGTCTTCGAAGAGCAATCGCTGAAGCTGCAGCTTACTTGATCCCTCGGCTGCATACGAGAAGAGCCTCATGGATGAGTTTACTATGGAGGTGAGGGTGTTAAGTTGTGCTGTTACCTTTTCTGAAACAGCAGCATCTGTGTTACCCTGGAGGGTATCTGTCAGCTCCTTGATGAGATCCCTCTGCAAATGAGTGAAGTGGGTCAGATAGTTTAGCGAACGCATGGAAAAAGTCACTGAACTAAAAATGCGCTTCCCATATCTGTCCATAGTCCTAGAATCCTTATTAGGAGGATGAACAGATGAGGAAGACTCAGACATCTCCTTTTTCGTGGCTGCCACCACCACCATAGCGTCGACAGGAACTCCCTTGGTGAGATAAGATTTATCTTGGGGGCAGTGATGAACTTGTTTGGTTTCCTAGGGACTGGTTCCAGTGTGTCAGGTGCCTCCCACGCCCTTCGAGCAATCAAATCCATTAATTCATCAAAGGGTGGAGTCACCCAGGAGGTAGAAGGTTGAGCCCCAAAAGCCTTCAGCAGCACCGACTCGTCCTCAGTGGGGGCTAGGGATTGCCAATCACCCCTCTGTTTCAAGATTTCCAGGATGTCTGCAAATGACACATCCTCCGAGGGTGATTTGGGGGACCCCTCTGCCTCATCCAAGTCGGTGTCAGACGTTAGAGATTCCTGTGGGGAATCTATGTGCCTCCTCTTGCACAACAGTTTCCTCGGGACCTCATCAGAGGGGGCTTCTGGTGAGGCCTCCAAGGAACAGGGGGAACCCTCTGGGGTGGCTGAGGCAATTGGGCTCTACGCTTGGGATGGATCGTGGGAGCAGAAACAGAAAGTGGCCCTTTTGGGGAAGGAGAAGATTCCCCTGATGATGTGGTCGTCTGTGCAGACAATAACTTCCTCATAAGGTCAAAGGCCCCCGAACCCCTGGCCGAGGGCTCCCCCGGTTCCGAAGAACACGGAAGCATCCCAGAACCAGGTGCCGTGGGCTCCGACCCTGAGGACGGAGCTGAGCCAGTCTGTGCCGAGGCCTCGAGAGGGAGAGTCGGTACCGACAGGTCGGTACGACTCTCGGTCCCGGAACCGAGCAAAGACAGTCGGCTCCGCGACTCCCCTAACGGTTCCGAAGGAGTCGAAGTCAGTGGTGTCGATCGTGCAATGGAAGGTTTCGGCACCGAGGGCTCCACTATCATCAGGTCATCTTCTCCCGGCTCCGAGATCTGGATGGGTCTCGAAGGAGGACCCGTTGGAGATATGGGGAGGCCTTCTAGTTTCGACACCAACTGGGAGGAAACTGCAATTAACTTGGAAAGGGCCGTGTTTTCCATGAGTTTCTGCACGACACGATCCATATCTGTCTCAGACAAGGGTCTGGAAGAAGGGGTCGAAGGAGCCGAAGATGGCACCGACAGAAGAATGGACGGTGGTGGCAGTTCCGACACCGGTTCCAAGATCTGGGGCTCAGGAAAAGATAAGTGTTCGACGCTCGGCCCCGAGATCTGTGGAACTGGCGAATGAACCCGAGAAGATGAACTCGGAGCAGATGACATGGGCTCGGACATCTTCGACCCCTTCAAGGATTTAGAAGCCTGATCTGACTTGTCCAAAGCCTCTTGAAAGCAGGCTTCAGTAATCCTCTGTCTATGAGCTTCCTGCGCCTATCTGTCATGACCCTCCCGCTAAAGGAATGGCAAATAGAGCAATCCTCTTGGAGAAGGAGAGGGCCAAGACAGTAGACGCAGGAAGCATGATTGTCAATAATGGACATTTTCTGCCCACACTGACATCTTTTAAAGCCAGATTTAGCTTTTTCTGACATAGTACTATATTAACAGCAATAACTATGAGTATAAAAAAAAAATACTAATCCTATATGAATATATATATATATGTGGAAAGGGCTATATAAAGAAGACACTCACAAAAACCGCACCCAAAGAAAAAGGGTTAGGCCACAAGGGGTGCCTGAAGAAATATATATAAAACACACACACACAGCACTTCTATAATAATCTAATAATTATAAGGTAATATCAGAAAAAAAATCAGTATCTTATCTGAAAATAGTAAGCAAAACTCAATTCTCTATCTGGTCCGAGCTCTCCTCGATCCGATCTGTTGCAGCGGCAAACTAGATCCGAGTAATGGCAGGGAGGATTGTGGGATATGGGCTGGTCTCGAGCTTCTCTGAGATTCAGAGCTTTGCAATTCGGCTGACTCGGAGCCGAGGATCGGCTCCGAACCAGTGTGTAAGAACAAACGGCGAGATTGAACACTCTTACATGAGAAGGTATAGAAAAGGGGGATGGCGGGTGGGTAACCCAGACTGCAACAATTAATGCACTTGAACATCTACATTTATGGTAAGTGTACACAACCATACTATGTTCTTCGTGTTTCACTGTTGCAGTCATTACAATTGGGTAGAATCCCAAAGCTATGGTTGGGAGGATGGAGCTAAACAGCATTAGGAGCGGCTATAAGGCCCTACAGAACTGCAGTGGCAAAGCCTGCCCTGGATTTGGAGAAGAGAGGCAAATGATAATGCTTTGTGAAGGAATGAACATAGCTCCAAGTAGCAACCTCTAGAATGTCTTTGGTTGGAACCCCTCTGAGAAAAGCTGCTGAGGTAGAGGCAGCCCTGGTGGAATGAGATCTGATCCCCTTGGGCACAGGTTTACCATGGTGCATGTAGCAGAAACGAATGCAGTGGCTTATCCACTTAGAAATGGTCTGCTTTGCTATAGCCTTCCCCTCTGACCCTGTAGCAAATGCTACCAGTAGTTGCTCAGAGTTTCTTAGAGATTTGGTCCTGTATAAGTAGAATCTTAGTTGTCTGTGTACATCCAATGAATGCAGAATCCGCTCCCCCTTGTTCTGTGGATTTGGGTAAAAAGTTGGCAGGTGAATTGCCTGGTTAAGAGCCACACTGGATACCACCTTGGGCATAAAAGAAGGATTGGTCCTGAAGGACACCCTCTCCGGGTAAAATGTAATAAAAAGCTCCACAGCCATGAGAGCCTGTAGTTCTGAAACCCTTCTTGCTAAAGTGATTGCCAAGAGAAACGATGTTTTCCAAGACAGAAATGTTATATCCGCAGTAGCTGCTGGTTCAAAAGGAGGCATGGTGAGTTTTTCCAGCACAAAATTGAGGTCCCATGCAGGAGTTGGTGATCTTCTGGGAAGCCTTAAATTTTTGCCCCTCTAAGATACTGCTTAAGCAGAGGATGAGAAATGAGGGGAGGCTCTGTGTTGTAATGAGCCGAGATGGCAGAGGCATGGATTTTTACTGAAGAAAAAGGCCCTTGTCAAGCATCTCAGTCAAATATTGTAAAATCTGAGGAATATTGGCCTTTGCTGTGTCTGTTCCTTGTGCTTGGTTCCAAGCACAGAATCTCTTCCATTTATCAGCATAAGACTTTCTAGTACCAGGCCTTCAGGCTTCCAAAATGACATCCATCACAGATTTACTGAGAGGTGTTGTTTGAATAATTAAACGATCAGCCATGCTGCCAGGTTCAGAGTTTAGAGCTGTGTGTGAAGAATTTGATTGTTCTGCTGAGACAGTAGATGAGGTATGAGGCAAGCACCAAGGGGGAAGTTGAGACATATTCCTTAGAAGTGGGTACCAGTGTTGTCAAGGCCAGTCCGGAGCAACTAGGATCATTTTTGTTTTTTCCTGTCTGACTTTTAGTAAGACCTTGGAGAGAAGAGGCAGAGGGGGTAAGGCACAGACTGATAGGTTTTTCCAGCTGAAGGATAGGGCATCCACTTTCCATGCTTTTTTGTGATGAATTATTGTGCAGAATTTGTCCAGCTGATAATTTTGGGGAGAGGCAAATAGATCTATGTCTGGGCTCCCCCATTTCCATGTTAACATGCTGAAGATTTGTGGATCCAGTTTCCATTCGTGTGGGTCCATAAGATTCCTGCTTAGGTAGTCTGCCAGAGTATTTTTTTTTCTTGGCAGGAATAGAGCTTGAAGATGTATTTGGTAAGTCAAAGCTGTGTTCCACAATGCCATGGCTAGTCTGCAAAGGGGGTAGGAATGTGAACCCCTCTGTTTGTTTATGTAGCACATAACCATGGTGTTGTCCGTCTTTATCAGTAGTTGTCCTGGATGAAGTAAGTCCTTGAAGGCTGTCAGGGCATTCTGAACAGCTAGCATCTCTTTCTGGTTGATATGCAGATGCATTTGTTTTGGGCTCTATTTGCCTTGAATGCATCTCCCTGCCAGGTGGGCCCCCTCAAGCATAGTCTGATGAGTCTGTAGTTAGGGTTTGGGTGGCAAGGGGTAGAGTGAATGATAGTCCCTTGTTTTGGTGACATGTCCCCGCCCATCAAAGAAACTCCTGTTGTAGGCAGGGAATGAGAGGAATCATTGTTTCCAGACTGTGACAATGTTGGCTCCATAAACTTTTTAGGTACCACTGAAGTTTCCTCATATGCAGTCTTGCATATGGAATTAGTAGAATGCAGGATGCCATGAACCCCAAAGCCTGCAGAATTTGTCTTGCAGATAACTGGGTTTTTGTTGCCATTTGAAGTATATTGTCAGTTGTCTTTGTTTGTCTGGCGTAAGGTAAGCCATCTGGGCAGTTGTATTCAACCTTGCACCCAGGAATGTAATTATTTGAGAGGGTACCAGTTGGGATTTCTTTTCATTTATTGTGTACCCTAGGCATCTTAGAAGCCTTTTTACAAATGCCAGATGTTGAAGAAGATTGTCCTTGTCCACTGCTTGAATGAGACAGTCATCCAGATAAGGATACATTTGTATGCCTCTGTCTGCAGAATGCAATTACTGGTACCAGGCACTTTGTAAAGACCCTGGCACAGTAGATAAGCCAAAGGGCAGTGCAGAGAATTGGTAATGCAAAAAAACCTGCCTTGAAGTGGAGGTATCCTCTGCATGATTCCCTTATTGGGATATGCAGGTATGCCTCTTAAGTCTAGAGTCACTAACAAAGCGTTTCTGCCCAGCATAGGCAGTAGCTGTTGTAAAGTCAGCATTTTGAATTTTGGAATGTCCAGGAACGTGTTCAAAAATCGATAAATCCAGTATTGGATGCCAAGAATGGTCTTTTCTGGCTACCAGGAAAAGTCTTGAATAAAAATCTTCTCCTTTTTCCTTTTATGGAACTGGCTGAATAGCCCTTATATTCATAGGTTCATAGGTTCATACTAGGCTATCTGCCCGAGGGCATTTACAAGCCTAGCCCATAGTTTTGTGGCTTACGCCACCCCTTTAGTATGGGGAACTATACCCATTATTTTGCTGTGCCTCTGTTGAGCAGTGACACTGAGGTAATCCCTGGGGTATATCTGCGATCTCCCATCCATTGGTCAAGATTTCTCTTGAACAAGGCCAGCGAGGTGCTCTGCCTCACATATACCGGGATTTTATTCCACAGCATAGGGAGTCTTTGGGTGATGAATCTATCCCTCCAGCGCCCTATTAATAGCCGTGGTCGAGGTTTAAGTCTCCTGCCCTTGTGGCTCTGACGGATCTAGATTTTTTGAGGTGAAGCATATTCATCAAATCTGGGTTTGACATGGCCTTGTATGTTAGGCAAAGGTCACCTCTGAGCAGCGGTAGCGACTGAATAGAGCTGGAGTTCTTTCAGTCGGGCAGCATAGGACAGATGTTTGAGACCCTTTATCCTTTTGGTGAGGAACTTTTGTGGCCTCTCCAGCTGCTGCAAGTGTCGGGTCAGATACATTCAATGGGGCATTGTACTCAATCATTGGTCTGATGAGTGATGAGTATAGGGAGACTATGACCTCCTTGATCTAGATGAGAATCCCTTCATGATAAGGTGGGCAATGTAGAAGGTCTTCCTAACTACTTTAGCTACATGGGTGTCGAATGACAGACTACTATCAACCTGGGTCCTCAGGTCCCTGATAACTTCTTCTATGCTCAGTGGATTGCCACCTATTTGGTAGCTAGGGGTAACCTTGTTTTTCCAAGGTATGACTATGCATTTTTGGCATTTAACTTTAGGCCATGGCTCTGGCACCAGTTATCCGTTTCTGTGAGACCCTTCTGAAGGATATCTGTGTCAGATGTGTTTTCTACTATGGCGCCCAGTTTGCAGTCATCTGCAAACTTTGTCAGCCATAACCCTCCTGTGTTTGCTTGTACTTCGGAAAAGTAGATGCCAAACAAGAGTGGGCCCAGGACTGATCCCTGTGGTACACCACTTGTGACAGGCTTTGAGCCTGACATGGCGCCAGCAACTCTGACCCTGTGGGTTCTGTCACTCAGCCAGTTTGCAACCCATCTTGTGATGTATGGGTTAACACTTAAGCTGATGAGTTTTTCAATGATACCCGAGTGGGGTATTGTATTGAAGGCCTTCGCCAGATCGAGGTAGGCTGTATGGACTGCCTTTCCCTCATTCATGAGGGAAATAACTTGTTTCTGAGCCACTGCCCACTGATTTTGTGGCAGATCTGGCCATCCATTTGGAATTGGCAAAGTATGGAAATGAAATCTGTACCCCTGGGATACTATGTTCAATACCCACTTGTCCTGGGTAATTAGCTGCCAATTTTGAGCATGAAGTGATAGTTTTCCCCCCAAGGGGGCTGCCAAAAGATAAGTGCTTGGTGATGGTAGAGGAAAGTCACTGAGGCTGCTTACTGTAGGATTGCCCTTTGCTTCCTCCAAATTTGGAGGTGGAGGCACTCCATTGCTTTGACCTGTAAGAACCCTGTGATTGGTATCTGGAGCCTTTTGAGCACCTGGATTTGCCCCAAGTGGCTCTGTTGGACACAGGAAAGGACCAATTTTTAGTAGGCCAGTCTTACTGAACCTGGATGGCTGCACTT
The DNA here is from genome assembly GCF_019279795.1 of Protopterus annectens. Lineage (NCBI taxonomy): Eukaryota > Metazoa > Chordata > Ceratodontiformes > Protopteridae > Protopterus > Protopterus annectens. The sequence continues at coordinate 1,682,123,621 of NC_056725.1, read as the reverse complement.
GCAAGAAATCTTTTACAGTTTGCATAGATTTAGCTTTGTCTTCCATTTTCTTTAAAACCTCTTCTGCCTTATTATCAAATAGACTGTCATGCTGCAAGGGGGCATCCAACAATTTAGCTTTAACATGATCAGGCATTTTTGCTCCTTGAGCCAGGCATGCCTTCTAATCACAGATCCAGTAACTGTGGCCCTGCAAGAGGCCTCCAAGGAATCAAAACCACATTGCAAAGTATGCTTTGCAACCTGTTCTGCTGAATGCAATAATTCTTGTAACTCTATTTTCCACACAATCAGAAATCAACATAATTTTCTGTTTCAGTAGGCCCATAACATGCTGTTGATATTTAAGCATATGAAACTGGCAGTTTAAGGCTCTGATTGCCAAGGTAGCAGACGTATAAACCTTCTTTCCCCATCTATCCAGCGCGCTGGAATCTCCATCAGAGGGGGTAGGATTGTTGGCTGTAGAGGCCTTAACACCCTTGGGACCCTGTGAAATAGTCTCAGGGTCAGCAGCAGGATTTTTGAATAGAAATTTGTGAGAGTCAGGAACCCTGTAATATCTGTCTGGCTTACTAGGAGCCGGAGGTAGGGAATCAGGAGCCATGCTTGATTCCGAAAATACATCAACAATGTCTAATACAGGAGGTATAGCCAAATGCCTATGCTGAAGAAGAAGGAAATCCCTAAGCCTCTTTTTTGATTCAGAGAAGTCCTGACTCTCCCAGTGGAAATGTCTCCTTAAAGTATGCAAAGTTTCTCCAAAAGAGTAATCATCAGGAGGAGATGCAGATGGGATGGATTCCTCTGCATCAGAATCCTCATAGGGTGGAATGGAAAATTCCTGATCAGAAGAGGAATCAGAAGAAATAGAAACCTGAACTGAAGATTCATAATCAGTGCCTTGCCTAGGCCTCTTAGCAGGGGGGGACGGGGGGGGGGGGACTGATTAAGGTAATTAAGTCCTCAGCCATTTTGATCATCTGTTTTTTAGGCATAGGGGCCAGAGCAAGTGGCTCATGCATCGTTTTTTTAGACATAGAAGATGCTTTTGACCTTGTTTTTGAGGCTGGCGCCGGTTTTATATAAAAATGTTGACGCCTGAAAACACCTTCAGAAGCCGGTGCCTGCTCAGCGGCTCCAGACCCATCCAAGGGAGAGACATCCTCAGGTTCAATACTCTGAGAATCTCGCGGCATACCTGATGCCGAATGGATCTCGGTAGAGGCCTGCGACTCAAAAGTAGCGGGTATCAGGGGCTGCGAAAGCGCATCGCAGAGTACCGGCGAACCGGCGACTGGCTTAGGAGAAGCTTCGTCTGTTTTGGACCTCAGCAGTCTGTCTCTGGCTTTTTCTTTGCGTTTTTTGTGAACTCCGGTAGTTGGATTGCTAACCGACGACATTTCAGGATAATTGAATCTTGATCCAAAATATTTAGAAGCAAAACTATACCGACGCTTAATAGTGCGTTGATTAAATCTAGCACAAAACCGACAGCAAGGCACATTATGATCTGGGCCTAGGCAAGGAATACAGTATAAATGAAAATCCTTATGATGTATTTGCTTCCCACAAGTAATGCAATTATTAACTTTTACTGACATTGGTAAGGAGCAAGAAAAAGTTTCCCCAAGGGCTTTTAGTTTGAAGACTTTGGTTCTGAAAATTGAATGCGAAAATTTCAGGAGTCGGCCAACCGGCATTTGCGAACTGCTTCTGCTTCGGGCAGCGCGTGGCAAGAAAGACTGAATAAAATGGCGTCGGCTGCATGTTTTATACCCCCTGACGTCATGGAAGAGGAGACAGCAACCGACGCAGGACCCAAGACTTTATTATTCAGGCCGACTGAGGGCAACCTGCCAGCAAATTATCCAAATGTAATGACTGCAACAGTGAAACACGAAGAACATCTTAAGTCATAATGTAACATTCAAATAGCGGTTTATTGCAGTCTCATAACATTCAAAATAAAGAACTGACACACACACACACACACACACACACACACCAACCGTAACAATATTCAAATTGCAAAGGAAGTAGCAGTGCATTATCAATGCATCTCCACTTTCTCTGGTACAAGTCATACACTTCGATGCAGCAAGAAATCAAAGTGCCCATACATTCAATACTGTGCATAAAAAAGAATTAGTAGACAATTCGTACACTTCAATGCAGTGAGAAATCAAAGTGCCACCGCACATTCAATGTAGTACATTATGCGCATAAAAAAGAATTAGTAAACTCAATGTGAGAAAATTAGAAGTTATGTACCTACCATAACATTCCATGTTAGTTGTCTTCTCTCGCCTTCTTTCTTGCTGGATGGGTTCGGAGCCGATCCTCTGCTCCGACTCGGCACTTGCTTTAGCTCGAGAACTCCTTTTACCAGCTCGAGGCAACCCTATATCCCATGATGCAAGGCGGAACTACCTCAGATCTCGTTTGGCAGCTAACTAACCTTGCTAAAGACTATCCTAACAGAATTAGGAACAATGGTTCCTAAAAGAAATCCTCCTAACAACGTACCAGAGGAAACAATCTAATAGGAACTCTCCAAGATCTGTCCAGGCCAGGGGAAGGAGGGAGGGCAAGCAAGAAGGCAGAGAAGACAACTAACATGGAACGTTATGGTAGGTACATAACTTCTAAATGTTAAGTTGTCAATCTCGCTTCATTCTTGCTGGATGGGACCGCGTCCTAGCATCTGTATCCCGGGTGGCTCAATGGAACAGACTCTTGAGAACTGTGGAACCAAAACTGGCCCTATCTCTGGAGGCCAAGTCCAACTTGTAATGAGAGACAAAGGTATGGGGTAGCCCAAGTAGCTGCTGCACAAATGGTATCAATGGGTAGTCTATCCTGAAAAGCTGCAGAAGTGGATAGACTCCTGGTAGAGTGTGCTTTAGGCTTAGAAGATAGCTGTTTCCCCTGAGAGAGTACACATAGGAAATAGTGGAAGTCAACCATCTGGATAAGGTCACTTTAGATACTGGAAGACCTATTCTGTTTTCTGCATAGGAGACAAATAATTGGTCCGATTTTCTGAATTGTTTAGTTCTATGCAAATAGTACCTGAGCTGACGATGGACATCCAAAAATGCAGTTTCTGTTCAGCTCTGTCGGAATAGTTTGGGAAAAAGACTGGTAGGTCTATAGATTGGTTAATGTTGGTTTGAGATACGACTTTGGGGAGAAAGGAAGGGTTAGTTCTTAATGATACCCTGTCCTTATGAAAAACCAAATAAGGAACGAATGCAGAGAGCTTGAATTTGGAAACCCTTCTTGCAGAAGTGACAGCCAGTAAAATATAGTTTTCCCGGTCAATAACTTCAAAGAACATGAAGCAGACGGTTCGAAGGGAGGAAGTATCAAGGATGCCAACATTAAGTTTAGATCCCATTGCGGAGGAGGATGCTTTATAGGTGGTTTTAGGAGGAAAACTCCTCTTAGAAAGGCCTTGCATAACCTATGAGACATAATGTTATTGTCATGCAGGCCAACATGATACTTAGAAATAGCAGCCAGTTGTACCTTGACTGTAGATGACGAGGATCCTGAAAGAAAAACCTCCGACAGGAAATCTAAAACCGAATGTACAGGCGCAGTAAAGGGGTCAATATTTCTGGAATTCGCCCAAATAGAAAAACGTCGCCACTTGCTAGCATAAACAGTCCTAGTGGACGACTTCAAGGAAGAGACTAAAATGTCTCTGACAGAGTCCGAAATCATCGGTAGCCTGGCTAGGGTAGGAAGTGGAGCAACCAAGCAGTGAGGTTGAGAGAATGAATGGCCCGGTGCTGCTGACCCGATTGATGGATCAAGAGATCCGGAACTGGGTCCAGATGCCAGGGCTGCACCAGAAGGTGACGATGCAGGGACGGAAACCAAATTTGTCGAGGCCAATATGAGGCAATGAGGATCAATTTGGCTCTCAAAACGGTGGCTTTCTGAATGACTTGTGGAATCAAGGGAAAAGGAGGAAAAGCGTACAGAAGTCCCCGGGGCCAATCCTGGGTTAGAGAGTCTCTCAGAGGTTGGCCTGGAAGGGGAAAGAGAGTGAAGAAATCGGGGCACTTGTTGTTTTGAGGAGTAGCAAAAAGATCGCAACAAGGAGTGCCCCACTTCAGAAAAATCTGATCCACTACAGATTGATTGAGAGACCACTCGTGAGGCATCAGAATGGATCTGCTCAGCCTGTCCGCTAATAGGTTGGACCTGCCGGGGATGTGCGTTGCTATCAGAAACCGCTGAGAAGAGATCGCCCACTGCCAAAGTCTGACAGCTTCTCGACATAACGGATAGGACCTGGTCCCGCCCTGCTTGTTGATGTACCAGACTATGGACATGTTGTCCGTCTGTACTGCAATAGTCCCCGTGGGAAGAAAGTCATTGAGGGCTTGCAACGTTAAAAGCACTGCTCTCATCTCCAGGACATTTATGTGCAGATGGTATTCTATGGGTTGCCACGTCCCGTGGACCATCCTGCCCTGATAATGCCCCCACCCGATCAGAGAGGCATCCGTAGTGACTGTGGCAACTGGAGGAGGGGAATAAAGGGTCGGCCCTGATGAAGAAGAGGGGAAGATATCCACCAGTTCAGATGAGCTCGGCACGACTGTGTTACCAAGATTTCGTGCCTCATCCGGAGACTGTGGTACGACCACTGCGTGAATAGCATCCACTGCAGAAGACGCATGTGGAAGCGACCCAGAGGTAGAAGAACAATGGCCGCAGCCATAAGACCTAGAACCTTCAGTATAAATCTGGCTTTGATCTTGTTGCTTTGCAAAAGAAGCCGAACAAATTTTTGGATGTCCAGAATTCTTTGATCTGTTAGTCTGGCTAACATTTTGACGGTGTTTAATTCTGCGCCTATAAAGGTGATAGATTGGCAAGGCAGCAGAGAAGATTTTTCGAAGTTTACTGAAATTCCCAAACTCCTGCAAAGCTGTAGAGTGTAGTCTCTGGACTGAAGAAGCTGACACTTGGTGGTGGCGGAAAGGAGCCAGTCGTCCAAATAGGGAAACACCTGGAATCCTCGACGTCTCAGATGAGCTGTGACCACTGCCATGCATTTGGTAAACACTCTGGGGGCTGAAGTGAGGCCAAAGGGCAGGGCTCTGAATTGGTAATGACTGGTCCCTAGCAAAGCGGAGAAACCTTCTGGAGCGTCTGTGAATCTTTATGTGATAGTACGCATCCTGAAGGTCTATAGAGCACATCCAGTTGTCCTTGCCCAGAAAGGGCAGAATGGACTGAAGCGTGACCATCCGAATCTTGCCTTCTTGACAAATCTGTTCAGATTGCTCAGGTCTAATATTGGTCTCCAATCTCCCGTCCTTTTGGGGACCAAAAGAATCTGGAGTAGACGGATCCTACCTGGTCTGCTGGCACAGTCTGGACGGCTCTTTTTTCTAGGAGCTTTGAAACCTCCTGTTCTGCCAAATCCCTTTGACCGGGTGAGATGTCTGGAAGGGATTGTAGAGGTACGGGAAACCTTTCGAAGGGGATTTTGTAACCCTCGGATATAATCGACTGTACCCACATCTCTTGAGATAGGGATTGCCAGGCTACTGGGTACAGCGAAATCCTTCCCCCGACTGCCTCCAAGGGTGGACAGTCGGGCAACACCTCAGGGATGCTGAAAAGGCTTCTCAGGAAGAGACTCCCTGTTGCCCTGGTTCTGAGGACCCCCTGCCTCTAGGGCGGCTATTATTGTTACCCCTCTGCCTCTGGGGTAAACTGACCATGTGTGTCCGTGTAGCTCCTTGGGCTTTACGGAACCACAACTTCCCCGCGTTCTGACCCTTGGGGTATGGTCTAGAAGGAGTGGAAAACTGGACTCCAACGGCAGAAAGAGTTTTACTGTCCTGCTCACACCTGGTCAAGGTATCCTTCACCTGAGGTCCGAACAAAGCCGAACCATCAAAGGGGGTATTAGTGAAGGACGCCTTAAAGGGGTCCGCAAAATTACAAAGCCGCATCCAGGCTTGACGTCTAAGAGCAACTCCTGTGCCTGCGGCCCTGCTCGCTCCATCGGCCGCATAGGATATGAGCCGCATGGAGGAGTTAGATATAGAATTCAGGATTGCCAGCTGCGAGGCAATCTTTTCCTGAGCCCCAGCAGCAGAAGGATCCTGGACTACTTCACCCAGTTCCTTGAGAACATCTCATTGAAGCCTGGTGAAGTGACAAAGATAATTCAGCGAACGCATAGCAAAGGTCGCTGAAGAAAACATCCGCTTTCCATACCTGTCCATGGTCCTAGAATCCTTGTTAGGAGGATGGACAGGTACTGAAGGATCCGCCAGTTCCTTTTTAGTGGCCGCCGCCACCACCATAGCATCCACAGAGACACCCTTGGAAAGGAACTGTTTGTCCGAAGGGGCCGTGATGAATTTGGATGGTCTCCTGGGGACAGGTTCCACAGAATCTGGAGTTTCACGCCTTCCGAGCCACTACCTGCATCAGTGGGTCGAAAGGCGGAGATACCCAGGAGGTGGAGGGTCGGGATCCAAAGGCCTCCAGGTATACCGACTCATCCTCGGAGGGGTCAATGGAGGGCCAATTCCCCCTCTGTTTGAGGAGCTCAAGGATGTCTGAAAAAGAGACATCCTCAGAGGGGACCGTGGGGAACCCTCCGACTCATCTAAGTCGGTATCAGATGTAGTAGACTCAGGGGAGTCTGTGTGTTTCCTCTTATATGTCCTCTTCTGAGGGGGTTCCCCTGCAGGATCAGGAGAAACCTCGGAAGAGGAGGAAATTCCCAGTGGGGAAACCTGGGGCGATGGATCCCTGGGCCTGTGAGCAAGAGGTTGGCAAGAGGCATCTGCAGGCACTGAAGAGGGAGGAGCTAGAGGGATGGACCGTTGACCAGGCTCAGAGGCCAGGACACTCCTCATCACCTCAAAGGCTCCTCTCCCCGGGAGGCCGGAACACACCCACTCCGAAGAAACAGGAATGGCGGCTCCAAAGAGAGAGAAGGCTCGAGGCCGATGTCGGCGCCGAGCTTACCAAAGCGAAGCCCGAGAGGGAGAGCGGGTCGGACAAGGGTCCGATGCCACTAGCCCCTCGGAGCCGACAGTGGAAACCGACGACCGGATCCCTCCAAGGAAGGTCTCAAGGAGGAGATCGGAGCCGAGGATGACGGAGCCAAGGATGTATCGGCTCCGCATCAAACAGTCACTGTCCCGAAGCTCCGGCTCCGAACTGCGGTGTGGAGTCGGAGGAGGAAGTTCAAGGATTGGGGCTATAGCGAAGTCTGTTGAGACGGGCTATGGAGCATTTGGGCCAGTGCCTGAGACTTCAACAGCCTGCTTACCACCCTCTCTAAATCGTGGTCAGACAGCCTGGAAGATCTCGAAGATCGGCTCCGATGGCTCCGCTCCGACAAAGAGGAGACCCCGGAGCCGAGTGGATACTCAGTATAGAAGGGGACCGGATCTCTTACGGTCGGCCATCGGAGCCGAAGTCCCTTGAACCCAGATGGAGCCGAGGATATCTCGCTCCGATACTGATAAAGTGTCGGCTCCAGCCGAGCCGACAAGGCCACAGTAGTCAGGGTATCAGAGCCGCCGGCGCCAACCCACTACTTGAAAGAAGATGTATCGGCTCCAGCCGGAGCGATGTCGGCCCGACGGAGCCGGAGCCACCGGAGGAGGCTTGGACACTGTAGCCTGAGCCTTCGGTGGTTTAGGAGGTTTTCCTGACCCTAATTTAGGAGGAGAACCTTCTGGCTTAAGTAAGCCTCGGAGGATGAGTTTATTCCTCCTTTCCTGCAGGACTCTCTGGCTAAAAGCATGACATAAAGCACAGGAGTCCTGCAGGTGCAAAGGCCCCAGGCAATACAAGAAGTGTGACCGTCTGTCAGAGACATTTTCTGACAGCACTGGTCACACTTCTTGAAGCCTGAGACCTTGCCTTCCTTTGACATCCTAGGAGGATGGAAACACAAACAATCCCAACAAACACACAAATTAATCCCTTACACAAACACACAGGAAGGGAATAACCAATGGGAAACTAGGCCTGACTAAGAAACTTTAAACTAAAGATTATAAAAAGTTTAAAAACAAGGGAATAGGGTGGGCTGTAACTAACTACAGACTAAACTGACACTAAAAGGGAAAAATAAACCCCTAACTACTCTTTTTTCTTATTTCACCAAGAAAAACTTACCTCAGCTGGCAAAGGAGACCTCTTTCGCTAAGCGGCAAACGAGATCTGGGGTAGTTCCGCCTTGCATCATGGGATATAGGGTTGCCTCGAGCTGGTAAAAGGAGTTCTCGAGCTAAAGCAAGTGCCGAGTCGGAGCCGAGGATCGGCTCCGAACCCATCCAGCAAGAATGAAGGCGAGATTGACAACTTAACATACTTTTATGCCTAAGCCTTACCGTAGCTGGGGGAAGAAAAGTGTTGTCTGCACTGCCTGAATAAACCCGCAAACTGGTGATGACGTTAGGAATGGTCCAACAAAAAAAAAACTTCGAAAAACCCCAGGAAATAGGAAAAAGGCACCCCAGTATTTTTCACTCAAAACTGGTATTTACCAAGGAATTCGGTATGGTTGAGAGGTATGTGGACCATGTACCTTGAACTGTCCTTCACAAGTAGTGCTACCCCATCTCAAATGGGAGGAGTACATGGTCACCATGGCCAACAAATGTATGGCCTTAGGAAAGTTCATTTGAATTAATCCACCAAAGATATGTTTTTCATGCTTATATGATCTTGACTGGAGTGGTTAAAGGACAATGAAGGATGGACAACTGGGCTTAACCCAAATGAAACCCACTAAAGAAATTAAGTAGTCATTCAGTTCAAGTTCCTTACTGGTAAGTATTTGACTAACCAAGGTATTCTATTTTTTTTTTAATATTGTGATAGAGTTTTTCTCCCTGGGCCTCTGAAGAAAAGGGATATTCCACCCATACAATTATGCAAATGAAGACTTCTGCACAAGACAGAGCAGTGGGAGGAAGCACTGATGTTCCTTGGGGGTTTTAAGTAAATGACTAAACAGGTGGTGAGCAAACTTCTACACACCAAAGCATTATCAAACAAGATCAACTTTTAAAATGCTGAAACACTGTAAAAGAACCCCCTCACCTTATGACAAAACATCTTGTTCACCACTTGGCTAACCTCACCCCAGAGTTCATGGAGATATGAATGAATACAAGTGTTTGTAAGATACAGCATTGCTGAACCCCAAGCAGCAAAGCCCAGAGAAATTTCAGCAGGTGTGAACATTCCGGGGAAAGTAGCATAGCAAGTACAATAAAGCTAGATCACATCTAAGCAAGAGACATACTAACATTACTACTCCAGTAACAAAGGATAAAGACTGAGATCATGCTTACCAGCAATCCCATCTGTGACATCTGCTTGGAAAGAGGATTAATCCAGGAATCAGTGTTTGAAGCCTTTAGCGAACTCTGTTTAAATATTAACAAAATGCATTAGAAATCACTATTTTTTTTTTAACAGAATTTAAAATTTCTTCCAGTTTTACTAATCAAAATTTAATGTCGGCGAAAAGTGGCCAGAAGTCTCCAGTAACAGAGCTTACCAGAAAATCAGAACATTTTTTTTAAATGTACAGAAAGTCCATCAATAAAAGGTGAATGTATTGCCATTTACTGTATTCTACTCTTGTCCTGTACCCTTCTCTGGCTTCTGCAATGGGAAACAGCTTTATATGATACTTACCATAACATTCCATCCATTTTGTCGATCTTCACTAATCCTTGACTGTGGGGTCAGTTCTGAGCCTCAAAACCGACTTGGCCATAATTCCAGCTCGCGCCTTCCAAAAACTCTAGAGCTAGGCTCTACCCATAATGTTCCTCATCAAATTACCTCAGATCAACTTTGCCTAAAATAGTGACAGACAAGAAGTAATAGATAAGAGACCATACCAGAGTCCCTATTATGAAGCCAGTCTTTGAGAATATTCGGTCCACCAAGAGTCCTAAGGCAGGGGGAAGGAGGAAGGAATGTCGAGGATGTGGAAGGTGCTTCTTGCTGTAACCTTTGATAATAGATTACCTAAAGAGTGTAGAAAAAGGCAATAAACGGTCGGATTTTATGATGTCCTTTGTTATGTGAAGGCAACAACGTAATTGTCTGTGTACATCTAGTACATGTAGACAGTACTCTCTTGTTGGAAAATTTAGGAAAAAAGACTGGGAGATGTAAGGTTCGATTTTTGACTCCGAAACAACCTTTGGCAAGAAGGAAGGATTTGTCCTGAGGGAGACCCTGTCTATGATACATCAGATAGGGGGGTTTGCAGGACAAGGCTTAGATTTCCGATATTCTCCTGGCTGAAGTGATAGCTATCAAAAAAGTTTTCCAGGACAAGAACTTTAAGTCACAGGTTGCTGATGGTTCAAAGGGAGAAGAAATGAGAGGCTACCCCAATGATAAAAGCTGATGACCCAGACTGATAAAGTAATACTAAAAAGTACAGTTATGTACACTTACCATAAATGAAGATGTTCGAGTGTATTCACTGTTGTAGTCATCACCACTTGGGTTATCTGCCTGCAGGTAGCCCTCAATCAACCCGAATACCAGAGTCCTGGGATTTCTGCATCAGATGCTGTCGCCTCTTCCATGACGTCAGGGGTATAAAACAGGCAGCTGACGCCATTACATCAGTTTTTCTTGCTCCAAATGTCAGGAGCCCCCAAATAGGGAGCTAGTATATGGTGTGGAATGCTACCAGTAAAAAGTAAATCCCACTGCCATTAAAAATGGCCATACAGAGGATAGGTAGAAGGAGAGAGAAAACCGGAGGGCTGGAGGGAGGGAAAAGTACAGTTTTGTACCTACCATAAATGTAGATGTTCGAGGATCCACATTGCTGCAGTCCTAACCATTGGGTAGTCCGCTGTCCCAGTCGGCCCGAATACCAAAGTATATGGCTGACGTCGGTCAAGGCGCATTAGTCTGACGTCAGGACGTCAGGGTACTAATGCGCATGACCGACGTCATATCCTCAGTCTTTTCTTGCCCCAGATGTCAGAAGACCCTAAAAAGACAAGGCCAAAACCAAAAACACCAAACACTCCTGCACCAAAAATATGTACAATATATACAAAATTACAAGAGAATAACCTCACCCACACAACCACCCCTAAACACAGAGGGAAGGAGGGAGGGTATTGGACTGCAGCAATGTGGATCCTCGAACATCTACATTTATGGTAGGTACAAAACTGTACTATGTTCTTCATTCCACATTGCTGCAGTCCTAACCATTGGGTAGAATCCCAAAGCAGAGGTAAGGGAGGCTGGCAAATCATAAAGAAGCAGGAGCTGTCAACATGCCTTGCAAAATAGCTGTGGCAAAACCAGCCCTAGATTTAGAGTAGAGAGGAAGGTGGTAATGCTTAGAGAAAGTATGCACTGAACTCCAAGTAGCTGCCTCCAAAATATCCTTAGTTGCCACCCCCCTTAGAAAATGCTGTTGAAGTGGCAGTAGCCCTAGTGGAATGAGGCCTAATCCCAGCTGGAATCTCCTTGCCATGATGGGAATAACAAAATGCAATGCAAAACCCAATCCACTTAGAAATAGTTTGTTTTGACACAGGCTTGCCCTGAGAACTCAAAGCAAAAGAAACAAACAACTGCTGAGACTGCCTAAAATCCTTGGTCCTGCTTAAATAATAACGCAACTGCCTGTGTACATCTAAAGTGTGCAAAATCTTTTCCCCATTATTTTGGGGATCTGCATAGAAAGTAGGCAAATGAATAGTTTGGTTTAAAGCCACACTAGAAACCACCTTAGGCATAAAAGAAGGATTAGTACGTAATGATACCCTATCCTTATGGAAAATCAAAAAAGGCTCTACCGCCATAAGGGCCTGCAATTCAGAAACCCTTCTTGCAGAAGTAATGGCCAACAAAAAAGCAGTCTTCCATGACAAGTATTTCAATTCAGCAGTAACCGCAGGCTCAAAAGGTTGTAGAGTAAGTTTCTCCAACACAAAATTGAGATCCCAAGCAGGAGTAGGAGCTCTATGGGGTCTTATATTCTTTGCCCTCTAAGAAATTGCTTGAACAAAGGATGCGAAAACAATGGTGGGTCACAATCATAGTGAGCTGAAATTGCTGCAGCATGAATCTTAATGGAAGAGAAAGACAAACCTTTGTCCAATAACTCAGTAAGATATTGAAGAGCCACACTCAAATTAGGCTCAGAAATCTCCAAATTCTTTGCTGCACTCCAAAATAAAAATCTCTTCCATTTTTCTGCGTACACTTTCCTTGTACTAGGTCTTCTGGCTTCCATAATCACATTTAAAACTTGTTGAGGAAGTTGAGACCTGCTGTGTTTCAAAACAGAATATGCCAGGCTGTTAGATGAAGAGAGTGAAGCTTGACATTGAGCAGGTGACCGTCCCTCTGAGACAACAGGTGTGGAATCAAAGGTAAAGGCCATGGAGGCTTCCTTACCAGACTCCTCAGTAATGGGTACCAGTGTTGCGAGGCCAATCTGGAGCTATTAAAATCATCCTTGGCTTGTCTTGTCTGACCTTTAGGAGCACCTTTGGGAGAAGAGGCAGAGGTGGAAAGGCATACACATGAAGATTTTTCCAACTGAAAGAAAGAGCATCCACTTTCCAAGCTGTGTGATGAAACCTCTTTGTGCAAAACTTTGGCAGCTGGTGGTTTAGTGGAGAAGCGAACAGATCTATGTCTGGAGTTCCCCATGACACTGTCAATTTCAAATACATGAAGATCCAGTTTCCACTCGTGGGGATCCATGATTTGTCTGCTTAACACATCTGCTAAGGAGTTCTGTGCTCCGGCAGAAACCTTGCCTGAAGAGTTAGTTGCAAGCTGAGCGCAGTCTCCCATAAAATCATTGCTTGCCTGCACAACGGGTAAGAATGTGTTCCCCCTTGTTTGTTGATGTACCACATGACAGTTGTGTTGTCTGTTAGAATCAACACCTGCCCTGGAAGAAGTAACTCCTTGAAAGCCATTAATGCAAACTGGACTGCTAACATCTCCTTCATGTTGATATGTAGATGCTGTAGTCTGGCAGGCCACTTGTCTTGTATCCACTTTCCATTTAGATGAGCTCCCAAGCAATGTCTGAGGCATCTGTCGTTAGAATCTGACTCGCCTCTGGCCGGGTCACAGAGAGTCCCTTGTTTAGGTGACATTCCTGAGCCCACCACAAAAATTCCTGTTGAATGCAAGGTATTATTTGAATGACAGTGTCCAAATCCTGGCAGTGCTGTGTCCATGCATTTTTGAGATACCATTGCAGCTTCCTCATATGCAGTTTGGCATTGGGAAGCAACAGAATACAAGATGCCATGAACCCTAAGGCTTGAAGGACTGTCCTTGCAGTCAGCCCGGACTGAAGAGATAGTTGATGGAAGTAAATGGAAAGATTCTTTTGTTTGTCCGGGGTTAAAAAGGCCATCTGGGCTGCTGTATTCAGTCTCACACCCAGAAAGCACATGTCTTGAGAGGGTACTAGACTGGACTTTATTTCGTTCACAGAATACCCTAGGCATCTTAGCACTGCTATCACATATTCCAAATGCTGTAAAAGGTCTTCCTTTTCTTGAGCCAGAATCAGGCAGTCGTCCAAGTAAGGATAGATTTGAATTCCTTTTAGCCTGAAGTAAGCTATCACTGGAGCCAGAACCTTTGTGAATACTCTGGGCAGTAGATAAGCCAAAGGGCAATGCAGAGAACTGATAATGGGAATTTCCAGCTCGAAACGCAGATACTTCCTGCAACTTAGTCTGATAGGCACATGAAGGTAAGCCTCCTTGAGATCTAAAGTTACCATCCAGTGATCTTTGCCCAGCAGAGGTAAAAGCTGTTGTAACGTCAACATTTTGAACTTGGGAATGTCCAGATAAGTGTTGAGGACAGATAAATCCAAAATTGGTCTCCATGTGTTCCCCTTCTTTGGTACTAGGAACAGGCGAGAATAAAATCCTAGGCCCCTTTCTGGCACAGGAACTGGCTGAATGGCCCCTATTTGGAGTAACAGAGAAATTTGCTTGTGAGCCTCTTTTCTTTGTAGAGGAGGAATGTCTGGCATGCCTTTGAAAGGAGGCAAGGCATGGAAATAAAACCTGTAACCGTGGTGAATGATGTCCAAAACCCATCTGTCTTGGGTAATTAAATCCCAATTTTCTTTGAAAAGAGCCAACCTTCCTCCCAAAGGTGCTGCCAGACGAGAACGTACTGGCAGCTGAAAAGGCAGGTCATTGGGTCTGTTCTGAAAGGACTGACCCCTGCCCTCACCAGAAGTCTGAGCAGGTGAACTCCCTGTTCTAGGCCTAAAAGAACCTGGAGCTCTGCCCCTACCACGCCTAGACCTACCCCTAGACTGGGAATCATAAGCAGGATATGTCCATCCCTTAGTAGGCCAATTCCTACTAAACTTCGGAGGCTGCACCTGCAAAAAATCTTTAACAGTTTGCATAGACTTAGCCTTGTCCTCCATTTTCTTTAAAACTGCTTCCACAGGCGAACCAAACAACACGTCAGACTGTAAAGGAGCATCCAAAATCCTTGTCTTAACATGCTCAGCTAAATTCTGATCCCTCAACCAGGCGTGCCTACGAAGAACAGAACCAGTGGCAGCCACCCTCGAGGAGGCCTGCACAGCATCAAAACCACATTGCAAGGAATGCTTACCCACCTGTTCAGACACATGAACTAAATCCTGCAACTCTTTACACTCAATACCTTCCGCCAGAGCATCCACCTTAGACTTCAATTGTGAAAGGAGATAATTTTGATATTTTAACATGTGAAACTGGCAATTCAACGCCCTCATGGCTAAAGTGGAAGAAGTATACACTTTCTTTCCCCATCTATCCAAAGCCCTTGCCTCTCCACATCAGAATCAGAATAAGGAGGAAACTCCTGCAAGTCTTCAGCCGAAGACTCAGAAGCCTCCGAACACTGCTCAAAACTCTCAAACTCAGGTTCCACCCTAGGCCTCTTATCAGGAGGGGGCATAGAACCTCTAATCATAGTAATCAAATCCTCTGCCATTTTAAGCATATGTTTCTTAGGCAAAGATCCTGAAGAGCTAGGAGAAACCCCCACTGAAGTTAAACCTGGCCTGCCTCTCAAAGAAGCCTTGGAAACAGAAGGGGAGGCTCTAACCACCTTAGGAAGAGAGGGAAGAACAGCCACCTGAGAAGCCCCTTCAGCCTGGCCTACCTCCTGAGAGGACACATCCTGTAACAGTAAAGTCTCTCCCTGAGACTCCAAAGAAACTCCTGGCAGAACCTCCGGCTCCACTGAGCCTTCTAAAGAACCGACGTCCGGGACTGTCGGTTCTTCCACTCTAGGCTTTGCTGCTTTGTCCTTGCGCTTTTTGGCCGAAGCGGGCGTCGGAGCATCCGACAGCATTTTATAATTACAACGCTTCCCAAAAACTAACCTGGCACAGTCTAACCTTCTCTTAATAGTGCGTTTGTTAAATCTAGCACAAGAGCGGCATCCAACAACGTCGTGGCTCAGGCCCTAAACAAGGTATACACAAAGTATGGTAATCCCTATGAGGTATCTGTTTCCCACAAGAAATACAGTTATTCACTTTTTCTGACATCCGGTTAAATACTGAGGCAAGAAAAAACCAAAATATTCCCCAACGGGGTACTTAGCCAACTTTGATTCGGTCTGAAACTCCGACTTCAGAAAATTTCAGAACGCCAACCTGCACTCGCAAAACTGCTTCTGCATCGGACCATGCGGCAAAAAAGACTGAGGATATGACGTCGGTCATGCGCATTAGTACCCTGACGTCCTGACGTCAGACTAATGCGCCTTGACCGACGTCAGCCATATACTTTGGTATTCGGGCCGACTGGGACAGCGGACTACCCAATGGTTAGGACTGCAGCAATGTGGAATGAAGAACATCCAGGACTGCAACAGTGAGTACACTCTTAACATCTACATTTATGGTAAGTGTACACAACTGCACTCTATTCTTAGTGTTTCACTGTTGCAGTCATCACACTTGGGTTGATTCCCAAAGCTGAGGAAGGCTGGAGGCAGTCAAGAAGTGTTAGGGCTGACTAGCAGGCCTTGTAAGACTGCTGTAGCAAATCCAGCTCTGGATTTAGAAAAAAATACGCAAGTGGTAATGCTTGAGTGAAGGTGTGTACAGAACTACAGGTTGCAGCTTCCAGGATGTTCCTGGTAGGGACTCACTGAGAAATGCTGTAGAGGTGGAAGCAGCCCTAGTGGAATGTGTTCTGATCCCATGTGGGGTACATTTTCCATGGTGCTTATAGCAGAAATGGATGCAATGTGCTATCCATTTGGAAATGGCTTGCCTTGAAATGGCCTTGCCGTCTGCCTCTGTAGCAAAGCTGACTAGCAGCTGGTCAGATTTTCTGAAAGGTTTAGTCCTGTCAAGGTAGAACCTGAGCTGTCTGTGTACATCCAAGGAGTGCAGGATCCTTTCCCCTTTATCCTGAGGATTAGGGAAGAAGGTTGGTAAATGGATGGATTGGTTTAAAGCCACAATTAGTGCCTGTAACTCAGACACTCTTCTTGATGAAGTTATGACTAAAAGCAAGGCTGTTTTCCAAGAGAGGAATTTTAACTCTGTTGAAGCATCAGGTTCAAAAGGGGGAAGCGTGAGCTTTTCAAGTAAAAAGTTAAGGTCCCAGGCAAGGGTGGGTGCTCTCCTAGGGGGTCTTAAGTTGTTCGCCCCTCTCACAAACTCTCTGATGAGAGGGTGAGAAAATAGAGGTGGCTCAGTATAATGAGCTGAGATGGCAGAGGCATGAATCTTAATGGAGGAGGAGGATAGGCCTCTGTGGAGTAGCTCTGCTAAGTAATCCAGGATTTGAGGTAAGGAGGGCACTGCTGTGTCCTTTCCTTGAGACTGATTCCAAGAACAACATCTTTTCCACTTTCCAGCATAGGATTTCCTAGTACTAGGTCTTCTGGCCTCAAGAATGACATCCAGCACCTGCTTGCTGAGGGTTGCTAGTGGTGTACTCAGAGGATAAACCAGGCTGCAAGGTTTAGGGTTTGCAACTGTGGATGCAAAATCTGTCCCTCCTGCTGAGACAGGAGGGAAGCTGTCTGGTGAAGGTGCCAGGGTGGCACTGTTGTTAGACTGTGTAAGAGTGGGTACCAGTGCTGGTGTGGCCAGTCTGGGACAATAAGAATTGTCCTTGGACTGTCCTGTTTGATTTTGAGTAGTACTTTTGAGAGGAGGGGCAGAGGGGGAAAGGCATAAATTGAGAGGTTTTCCCATTTGAAGGATAGGGCATCCACCACCTTCCAGGCCCTGCTGTGAGGGTTCCTGGTGCAGAATTTGCTCAACTGGTGGTTCTCGGGGGAGGCAGAGAGGTCCACCTCTGGTGTCCCCCACCGCTGGATTAGAAGGTTAAAGGTGTTGGGCTCCAATTTTCACTCGTGTGGATCCAGGGGATTTCTGCTTAAGTCTGCCAGTGAATTTTGTTTCCCTGGGCAGGAATTAAGCTTGTAGATGCACTTGGTTGCTCAAGGCTGTGTTCCACAGGGTTATGGCTAACCTGCAGAGTAGGTAAGAATGGGTTCCCCCCTGCTTATGTACCACATAACTGTGCTGTTTTTATCAGCAGCTGTTCTGGAAGGATTAGGTATTTGAAGGCTGTCAGAGCAGTCTGTACAGCTAGCATATCTTTTTGATTGATGTACAGGAGAATTTGTCCTGGGATCCACTTGCCCTGAATGCATTTGCCTGCCATGTGAGCCCCCCATGCATAGTCTGATGCGTCTGTTGTCAGGGTTTGGGCGGTGAGGGGTTGAGTGAAAGGCAGTCCCTTATTGTGGTTGCATGCTTCTGCCCACCAAAGGAACTCTGCCCTTAGACAAGGTATGATAGGAATGACTGCTTCCTGGTCCTGAGAATGTTGGCACCAAAGACTTTTTAAGTCCCATGGAAGTTCCCTCATATGCAGTCTTGCATATGGAATTAGCAGAATGCATGAGGCCATGAACCCTAGGGCTTGCAGTATTTTCCTTGCAGATAGCTGGGTTTTGGTGGCCATTTGTTTGAAGTAGTTGGTCAAATAGACCTGTGTTTCTTGAGTGAGAAATGCCATCTGGGGAGTTGTGCTCAAGCCTGCTTCCGGGAATACAATTTTTTGACTGGGCTCCAGTTGTGATTTATTTTCGTTGATGGTGTACCCCAATGAAGTTAGGAGTCTTTTTACAAATGCCAGGTGCTGAAGTAGCAATTCCTGACTGTCCGCCTGAATCAGGCAATCGTCCAAGTATGGGAAAAATTTGGATATTTCTCTGCCTGCAGTATGCAATGGCTGGAGCCAGGCACTTCGTGAATACTCTGGCCGCAGGAGATAAGCCAAAGGGAAATGCAGAGAACTGATAGTGCATGTAACCTGCTCTGAAGCATAGGTATTTTCTGCATTACTCCCTTATCTGGATGTGCAGATAAGCTTCTTTTAAGTCTAGGGTGACTAACCAAGCATCCGTGGCTACCATAGGGAGAAGCTGTTGAAGGGTAAGCATTTTGAATTTTGGGACCACCAGAAAGGTGTTGAGAACTGATAGATTCAGGATTGGGTGCCAAGGACCCTCTTTTCTGGGCACCAGGAACAGTCTGGAGTAGAAACCCTGTCCCCTTTGTTCTACTGGAACAGGTTGAACAGCCCTGAAGAAATGTACTTGATTTTGAGCCTCTGTCCACTGCTTTTGAGGAAGGTCTGGAAACCCGCTTGGGGTTGGCAGTGAATGGAAGCAGAATCTGTACCCCTGGGATACAATGTTTAGGACCCATCGGTCCTGAGTAATGGACATCCAGTTTTTTGCATGAAGGGCAAGTTTTCCTCCTGGGGCGCAAGTAATTGGGCAGGGCTGGGAAAGATAGTTGAAAAGTCATTTTGAACTTTTCCCATAAGGGGGTGGCTTACCACTCATTGTTTTTGAGGTGGGGGCACTCCATTGTATAGATCTCTGCATACCCGAGACTGTTGTCTGGGTGGTCCATTTCCCCTGGGTTTAGACTGAGAAGGCCTGGAATGGGCTGGAAAGGGCAATTTTTTTTGAAGGCCAATGCCTACTGAATCTAGGTAGCTGCACTTGTAAGAATTCTTTAACAGTTTGCATAGATTTAGCTTTTTCTTCCATCTTTTTAAGAACCTCTTCTGCTTTGGTGCCAAACAAACCGTCCTTATTTAAAGGAGTGTCTAGTAATTTTGATTTGATATGATCCGGCGGCAAGGTTTGTTCCTTCAGCCAAGCATGCCTTCTCAGTACAGACCCAGTGACTGCAGCCCTGCAAGATGCTTCTGGGGCATCAAAGCCACACTGCAAAACATGCTTACTAACTTGGTTTGCAGAATGCATTAACTTGTAAATCTTTATTTTCTGCACAAAGAGGAAGTAACACCATTATTTGTTTAATTAGTTCCATAATATGTTGCTGGTACTTCAACATGTGAAACTGGCAATTCAATGCCCTGATGGCAAGAGTTGCAGAGGTATATACCTTCTTACCCCATCTGTCTAAAGCTCTGGAGTCCCTGTCTGAATGGGTAGGGCTTTTGGCTGTAGTAGCCTTAATACCTTTAGGTCCCTGGGAAATGGTGTCTGGATCTGCAGTAGGATTCTTAAAGAGAAATTTGTGAGAATCAGGTACTTTGTAGTGCCTGTCAGTTTTTCTAGGGGCTGATGGCAAAGTGCCTGGAGTAACACTGGATTCCATGACGACAACATCTACAAGATCCAGGACAGGGGGTATAGCTAGAGGCCTGTGCCAAGGCAAGTCTAAAAATTCTCGAGTCTCTTTTTGTACTGAGGGTAGTCTTAGCATTCCCAGCAGAAATGCTCTCTCAAAGTATGCAAGGTTTCACCAAAAGAAAAATCCTCTGGAGGGGAGGCAGAGGGAATGAATTCCTCTGCAACTGAATCCTCATAGGTTGATAAGGGTATGTCTGGTAATCAGAAGGGTCAGAGTCATCAGACTCCTGGTCTGTAGAATCAGAATGAAACTCAATCCTTTGTCTCTTAGCAGGGGAAATCTGGCTTCCCCTAATTAGGGTAATAAGGTCTTCAGCCATTCTAAGCATTTGTGTTTGTGGCATGGGAGCTTAAGCATGTGCTTTGGTTGCCTGTTTTCTAGATGTAGTGCATACTCTAGGCCTGGGAAACTCGGTAGTTTTAGCTAAAAACGAAGTGGTCGGTTTAATTCGAACATCGGTAGGTCAGAATACACCCTCAGAAGCCTGTGCCTGCACAGTGGCTCCGGACCCATCTAAGGTAGAGACATCCACAGGTTCCATTGTGGAAGAAGCATCTTGCACCATACTGGACTCCGAATGGGTCTCAGCAGAGGCCTACGAATCTGTAGAAGCTAGCATCAGGGGCTGCAAAGGCAATTCACCGAGTACCGGCGGACTGGCGACTAGCTTAACGGAAGCGCCATCAGCAGTTTTGGACCTATGCAGTCTGTCTCTGTCTTTATCTTTACATTTTTTTGGAAGATCGCTAGGCGGATGGCTTATCAAAGCCATTTCGGAATATAGAGAACGAGAGCGAAAGAATTTAGCGACAAAGACAGCCCAACGATGAATGGTTCGAGAGTTAAACAAGGCACAAAACTGACAGCAAGGGACATCGTGGTCTGGGCTTAAACAGGTGACGCAGTAAGAATGGAAAACTCTGAGGTATTTGCTTTCCACAGGCAAGACAATTGTTAACTTTTTCTGACATTGGTTAGAGCAAGAAAAAAGGATCCCCAATGAGGTACTTAGCTTTAGAAGACTTGTTTGAAACTCGAAAAACGAAAAGTTCAGGTAGCGGCCGACCGGCACTTGTGAACTGCTTTGCTTCGGGCTCCTTCTCGGCAAGAAAGACTGATGTAATGGCGTCAGCTGCCTGTTTTATACCCCTGACAACCTGATGTCATGGAAGAGGCGACTGCATCGGACGGAGAAATCCCAAGACTCTGGTATTCGGGCTGACTGAGGGCTACCTGCAGGCAGATAACCCAAGTGTGATGACTGCAACAGTGAAACACAAAGAACATCTTTGTCTACAGGTGGTGCACATGGGTCAACATTACAAGTGACCATTTAGCAAATGTTATCAATTTGTATCTTTCCTCCACGAGGACATGGCAGAAGGCAGTAGTGGAAATGTGTTTGTTGAATGTGCTTCACTTAATATGAGCAAGAATTCTGACAATGATCATCTGAAGAGACTACGAAGACTGGATGAGAATCCTTTATTGAATCACCCTTTTGGTTCTATGGGTTCTGGGATGAATCATCAATCCAATATAAATGTGAATTTGCCCTCTCCACTTGAACTGAAATCGCTGGAGAATGACCTATACAAATTGATGATATGCCTCCAATGGCAGAAACTGCACATGGAGGCATGCCTATCCTATGGTGCGATTCCAAGACGGCTGAGGGTGATGGTTATGCCCTCTTATGGTGATTGTTACAGCAAACTACTTTCTAGGTGGCAACGGCTCAGTCTGGAGCACAGTTTTGCATACATTCTCCTGCTCATTGAGTTCTTTTCTCCCATTGAGAAGGAACTCTTAGTTGAGATTGAGGGGTGGAAGAAAAGATTATTGGACAGTTGTGATAGAGAGGCGTGTTTGTCAGCTCTTGACGAAATTATTGACAATGTCTCAACCTATGAGACACAGAAATTAAAGAAGCCGAGTCGTGACATCATTGATTTCACCAACAGCCACATTTTTATGTGGCTGAGGCAGATGAATGCAGTTGAGGTGAGTACATCTACTGCATCAGGAAGGACTTCGGAAGCAACTAGCATTACTTCTCATGCCTCAGCACATCCAGTAGCAATGACCAATGAGGGAGAACTCACAGCTTCTCAACAACCCGTCCCGTCCACTTCCCTTTTGGGCGGGACATCTGCTTTGCCTTCTACACCTGATGTTAGGAAGAATACTCCTGTACCACAGGATTTTGGGGATTTGAAGCTACTGCTTCCTGTGAGCTTCCTGTGAAGCGGGTGAGAACAGGCGAGAGAGAACAGGACAGTTCGCCGAACAGAGGGAGGAAGACGACGACAACAGTTCAAAGGGACGAGGATGACAACTTTGAAGCAGATGTGGTGTCGTGCCACGAGTCCCTAGTTTTGAATCTTTCTAAGAAGGTACTGTCCTTAACTGAGTTGATTCTTTTGCAGTGTGGCCTTAGTTTTATACCATTTGAAAGGCCTGAGTTATCAGACGTATTTGTTAATTTACATTCGTTTGTTAGGAATATTGCATTGCAACTTTATTTTAGTGAAAACTCCACTGAGAATAGTGCTTATACGCTATTTAAGAAACAGAGTACATTTCAGCCGATATTGGATCCAGTTTTGAATGTATCTGTAGACAAATGTGAACAGGATACGTCTATGTTATTCTCAAATGTGTCAGGCGCCATTGAGGGGTGTGTTTTTCATAACTTAAGCATTTAGGAGAAATGTGCACTTAAGAGCTTGCAAGATGATGGCAGTATAGTAATCAAAAGCACTGACAAAGTGGGAGGGTTTGTGGTGCTAGACAGTGAATTTTATGTCATTTCCTTGACTTCTATTTGCAGGATGCCACAGTTTATGAAAAAGTAGAACATGACTATTTGGGACATTCAATGTAGTATTTATTTCACTATACGTGACTGTCTACAAAACGTTTTGATAACTGAAGAGTTGTCTAATTATTTGAATGCAGAACATCCGGTAATTCCTATTTTTCAAGGACTCTCCAAGGTTCATAAGGATGCATTTAAACCCCCATTTAGTCCTTTAGTGTCTGGCAGGAAATGGCTGACTGTACCGTTTTCCATATATGTTGATAAGCAACTACGTCCTATACTATCAATAGCAAACGCTGTATTAGAAGACACTAAACATTTATTGCTTGATTTGTTTTTGTACAACAGAATAGTAAAGTTGCTTAAAGATTGTTTTTTAGTAACACTAGATGTGGAGTCTCTTTTCACCTGTATACCGAATGTTGAGGGTATAAACATGGTGAAACAATACTTGATTGGTCATAGTGGCTATGATTTGAAACGAGCTGATTTGATTTATTTATTTTAGTCATTCTAGAAAACAATATTTTTATGTTTCAGGACATGTATTTTTTGCAGAAAAAAGGCGTAGCTATGGGCACTTCATGTGCCAATAGCTATGCCAACATGGTTCTGGCTCATTGGGAAGAACAATATATATTTAATAGTCACCATGCAAAATTTGTCTTGTTCTACAGGAGATTTGTGGATGATGTGATATTAATTTGGGGTGGGGATGCATTAGCCTTGGGTGAGTTCCTTGAGTATGTGAACACTACTACCTCTTTTTTAAGGTTCACATCTTTTACATCAGTTAATGAGGTGACATTGTTAGATGTGAAGATTGTCAAAAATGCATTTGGTAACCTGGTAACCAGGCTTTACAGGAAACCATGTAGGAAAAATGCAGTATTGCAGCACATCAGCATGCATCCATCACATGTTTATAACAATATTTTGAGAGGTCAGGGTATGAGGATGTCACTGTTAAACAATACAGATAAAGGGTTCTTGGGTGACCTTGAGACACTCTCCAATGATTTTTTTTAGAGAGGGGTCACAGCCATAAAGAAGTAGAGGGGATGATTAGAGATGTTAAGGTACTTAGGAGAGATAGAGCTGTACCATACTTCTCCAAAGACAGACATGTTGCAGGACCCCCTGTGTTCAGCAGGAGGCAGATTCCCCTGACTCTTGCTTATGCTAATGACATTAGACATATTAAAGATGTCATTTTTTCTAACTGGGGCATCCTGACCTCAGATGATCATATAAAAGATCTAGTGGGCGGGAGATCCACATTTAGTTACAAAAATAAAAAGTCTTTAAAGTGATGTATGTACTAGGAGGATCACAGTAAAGCCGTAGTTACTAGACAGGCCCCCATGGGGACTCACCCCTGCGGGCGTTGCAAGTTTTGCAGTCACATAGATACATCACATGAATTTAAACATCCAGTCTGTAAACAGATGTTTTCTTTTAGAGTTACTGCGGAGTGTATAACTAAGAACTTGGTTTACCTTGCTACTTGCAAACAATGTACTAGTTTTTATCTAGGTAAGACCAATAGGATGTTCTATGAAAAGATTAGAAAACACATTTATGCAATTAGGAAAGGTGATTCCACTAATGCCTTGGCAAAACATGCATAAGAGTCTGGCTTTACACATTGTTTTGGTTTCAAAAAAGTAGAAGTTATATCAGAGGACTCATGGGGGGGGGGGGGGCTCAGGAATTTTACAGAGAAGACAGAGTTGCATTGGATTTTAAAACTTTGGGCTGACAAGAAACCTGGACTAAATGGTAAGGTTTCTTTAAAACCTGTGCTGAAGTCCAAGGATTTGCCTAGATAATTATTGCTTTTATTTGATAGGCTAATTGTCGGTTTTAAATTGTATATAATGTGGTTGCGTTATCCGAAATGTTTGTCTGAAGAAGCACTTTGTGCGAAAGCACTCACTTGTTTTATACCTGTTACTGTGTGGTTTTATTAAAGGACTTTACTTCAGCCGTGCTACTGGGATTTCATTCATTTTTTGCTCATTTGTTATGATGCAATTTTCTGGTTGAAGGCTTGTGGTGGGTTAGAATGATGTATCAGACTGGGGAAAGTCAGGGAGGAATGCCTGGCAATCATGGGAACTGGATAAGCCATGCAGTGAGCGTGAGATGCTGAAGATTCGGATGAACCATTCCCTCCAGATGGAACAATAGATCTGGAGCTGGGTTATGTATCCAGGGTTTCCAAAGAAGATGAGGCCAAAGGAAGGGAAACCTGACTTGTCAAGGCCAGAAAGGGGCAATGAGGAATATTCTGTACTTTCACCGGTTGGCTTTCTTGAGAAACTGACAAATTAGAGGAGTCAGGGGAAATGCATACAGTAGACTGGGGGCCAATCGTGAAGGAGTGTGTCTCTGGGTGACTCCGGTGGGGGGGGGGGGATTAGGGCAAAGTAACTGCTGCACTTGTTCAGAGGGTATGCAAACAGATTGCAGCATGGTTGGCCCCAGTGGAGGAATATCTTTCCCGCCACCACTGGATTGACAGACCACTCGTGAGGCATGAGGATGGTTCTGCTCAACTTGTCCACAATCACGTTAGGGCTCCCTGGAATGCGCATTGCTGTTATCAATTGGCAGTTATCACCCATCGTCATAGGCTGAGAACTCCGACAAAGAGGGCATGACCCGGTTCCCTCTTGTATGTTGACATACAAGACTACTGACATGTCTGTTTGAATTGCATCATTCCTAAGGGAGGACATCTTGAAATGCCTGCAATGCTAACAGCACAGCCCTCATCTCTAGAATGCTGATATGCAAGTTGGCCTCTATCCAGGACCAAATGTCTTGGACTGTCTTTCCCAGATAATGCCCCCCTCCACCCTATCTGGGATGTGTCCATGGTCACTATGGCTTGGGGCTGAGGAGGGACAAAGGGACGGGCCCAACAACATCATGTTGGAATGGAGCCACCTACTCACGTCTTCCTTGCAACAATTGATCAAAATCAAATGGGACATAGGATGATTTAACGGGGACCATTGGGAAGCCAGAGACCACTGAAGAATTCACATGTGATATCTGGCCAAAGGAACTACAGTGATAGAGGCTGCCATTGACCCCAAAGTCTGTACAATGAGTCTTGCTGCTATTCTCTTGTTCTGAATTACCTGGTTTACCTGTGATCTGATCCTTTGAAGCCTTTCTAGAAGAGATGTAATTGCGGTGATTGTGTCTAGCATAACTCCAATGAATTCCAGCTGTTGTGTTGGTTCTAGATGGGATTTTTCATAGTTTACAGTGATTCCTATAGTGGCACAAAGATGAAGGGTGTAATCTTATGCCTTTACGAGTTGACACCTGGTGGGAGTGGTAAGGAGCCAGTTCTCGAGATATGGAAATGCTCAGAATCCTTGCAGTCTGAGATGTGCTGCTACCACTCCCATGCATTTGGCAAACACCCTGGGGGCTGAGGTGAGGCCAAAGGGCAGTGCCCTGAACGGATAGTGACTGGCTCCAAGCCAGAAGTGCAGGAATCTTCTAAAGTGTTTGTCCATTTTTATGTGGTAATACGCACCCTGAAGATCTACTGAGCACATCCAGCTGTCTCTTTCCAAAAATAGAAGTATTGACTGTACCAAGACCATACGGAATTTGGGCTGTCGAACTGACTTGTTCAACTGACTGAGATCCAAAATGGGTCTCCAGTCCCCTGTTTTACGGGCACTAAAAAAAACCTCGAATAAATTCTGGATCCCTTCTGGTCTGCTGGGAATGCTTATATAAAACTCTTGTCAAGCAGTTTTTGAACTTCAAAGACTGCTGCCTCCATGTCACTGGGTGGAACGTTTGGGAGTCTTTTTGGTTTCAATGAAATGGGAATGATGTAACCTCTGGTAATGATCCCCTGCACCTATTTGTCAATCGTTATTTCTTGTCAGGTAGATTGGTGCAGGGATAATTGTCTTCTGACTGCCGCCAGAGGAAGGCAATCGGGCCTCCATTCAGGAGTTACCACAGAAAGAATCTTGACCCCTGGTTTTGTAGGCCACTTCTGCCTCTTTGATGGCATCTTCCATTATTACTTCCTCCTCTTACCTGAGGAAGTGATTGCCGCAGGAGTCTTGGAAAGGTCCTTCGGTCTTTTTGAACCATAGCCACCCACTTCTCTGGTTCCTAGAGAAGGGCCATTGAGGAGTGGAGAAGCATTCGTCCATGGCAGAAAGGGTCTTCCCATCTGGCTACCGTGTCTTTAACCTTGGGGCCGAACAGGGATGAACCTTCAGAGTGTTGATGAAAGAAGAAAAATGGCTCTACAAAGTCACATAAGCACACTCCTGATCGCTACGCCTCAACCTGCTGCGCTTGTCGTCCCTGCAGCTGGATTAGCAATTAACCTCATGGACGAAATGGAAATTTATTCAAGGGTGGAGATCTGAGAAGTAACCTTATCTCGGACCCCTTCAGCTTACTGCTCCTGATAGAGTATCTGAAAGCTCAGTTTTATAAGAATGTCAGTGAGTGCAGAGATCCAAGAGGTAGCGGGCTGAGTGCAGAAAGCTTCAAGATATACAGATTCCCCTGAGGAACGTTGAAAGGTAGTCCAGCCACCCCTCTGTTTCAAGATTTCCAGGACATCTCCAAGAAATCATCAAGGGGTGATCTGGGGGAACCTTCCCCTTCATCGAAATCAGTACCGTCCATGAAAGACTCTTCAGAGGAGTCAAAGTGCTTCTCTTGCACTTTTTCTTCGATGGCATCTCTTTGGTGGGATGCTCCAGAGAGGTATCCTAAGATATCACCAGGGTGGATCCTTCCTGTGGCTTTTGTGCCCTCTGTCCCAGGGAAGAGACTGAAGGAAGCTTTGGTCGAGAAGATGGATAAGTTGCTTGGCCTGACAGGGATTCAAAAGACTGAATCCCCAATGGACAAGGCCCTCTTCATAGCTCAAAAGGCAGACTCCTCCCGTAGAGGGATGGAAGCCCAGAACCAAAACAGACCCCCTCGGAACCGTGGTCCTACTCCACACAGAGGAAGCCACGTCCTAAGCAGAACCCAGGGTCGAATACATATGCAGAGGAGCCAAGGGACATGGAGGGCTCAGAAAGAATCTAAGTTGACAATTGACCCTCGGAACCGGCAATAAGCCTCAACCCCGGGAGATCTCTGGTTCCGATAAATCAGAAGAGCTCAAGCCAACTACCGGTGCCGGAGGAGGAGTTCTGGCTGGCACCAAAACAGATGAAGCCGGCATGATCGGTACTACGGGCTCCAAAAACTCAGCTGGAGTAAGAAGAGGAATTTGCATGGGGGTAGAAGAAAGGAGAAAGAGTGAGCCAACCTGGCTAGGAACCAAAGATGGAAGCAATCCCCTCGCTGTCAGGAGCTGATCAGTCTCAATGTCTGACTAGGACAGGTTCGTAGTGAACCGAACAGAGGAGGCTGATTGAGATCTTGGTGGCCGTTGCTCCAAAAAAGGAATTTGAGAACAGTCCACAAAAGGGTCAATAGAAAGAATAAGACGTCCACGGTAAAACAATCAGTTGTGACTCCTTTGGTACCGAGAGTTCAGCTGGTACTGAAGCTCAAGGTGGCCTGTACCAAAATATGATCTGCAGTTGTCGGTGTTGATAAAAGATTATCTTTTCCCACAGGTGTCAAGAGACTGGGCCAATTTAGAAGGTGCTTCTGAAGATGCTGTCAGAACCAAATAAGATCGCTTTTTTGGTTTTGTTGAAGATGAAGAGGAAGAGCTGGCTTCAGTTTTGGGACCAGAGATAGCCTCTTCAAAATCAGACTGAAGTCTCTTGAATACGTTAATTTTTACTCTCTGTCAGGGTTCTGGTGGAAAAACTGACAAATAGCCCAATCTTCTTGGAGATGGACAGCATCGAGACAATAAACAGGTGTGTCCATCTGAATTCGGCATTTCTCTCTCAGTTTTGGCACCTCATAAAACCGGAGGTACCTTTACAGGATTTGTCAGCCATTATAAAAAAACTAATGCCTCCTGATACAACAAATACCACAAACACACAGCACGGAAAAACCCAAAGGAAAGAAAAAGAAAAGAAAAATTTTTTTTAAATAGAAAAGGAGGGGAAATTACCAACAATGGTAAAAAGAAAAAATTACCCAAAGCAAGGGGAGGAAAGTACCAACAGTAGTACCTTAGAATACCTTAAGGTAGAAAAAGGAATCACGCACACTTAAAAAGGAACTAGAGGAGCGGGTAGATAAGAGGTATAGAAAGATATGGGAATAAACTAACTTAAAGTTAAATAAAGGCCACGGCTCGAGAGGTTGGGTGAATGTGTCTGGCACTACGAAGTGGCAAATGAGATCTGAGGTAATTTGGTGAGGAGCATTATGGGTACAGCCCAGCTCAAGAGTTTTTGGAAGGCGTGAGCTAGAATAATGGCAGAGTTGGTTCTGATGCTCCGGACTGAACCCACAGTCAAGGATTATGTGAAAACGGACAATATCAGATCTACACTTGATTAAAAAATGTGGTACAACCTTCATACAACAAAGCCACCCAAGTACGGTTTATTGTACTGACATACAAAACAGAAAGGCCTTTATGTGTGTAACTAGAAGCTTTCTAAGGAGTTACTAACTTAAACCTCTTCTTTCAGGCTATTTTATGATTCAACTTGTGTAAGAAAAAAATTAATACCATGTGGCTTTCTGCTATCATTTAGTTTGTTTCAGGGAACTCAAGAAGTAAAAAATAAGTACCTTAGTCAATAAGAAATCTTCTAAACCATATCATGACATTCTGCAGTGAGTGAGTCTACAACTCTTTAAAACTGCTTTAGACAATCTTCAGTGGATTCTTGGCATGTCTTACTGTGATCTTTCCTGCACTCGTAACATGTTCACTCAGGCACATTAAGTACTTTATTTGTCCTGGAAGCTATTCCTGTAACAAGATAAACTTTATTTTCAAAAAAGCATTCTTTTTTGCTGGACTTCCATCACCAAATAATTAAGTACTCCAACATTATCTGATACAGCAGAAAATCTCAGATTTTCCCTGTATGTTCAGTCTTCTAGCTCTACAAAAAGCCGTATATTAATTTCCTTCTTGTCATCCTCTGACTTCTGCAGTTTTATCAGCTCATATGAACTACCCGAGTTATTTCTAAGCCTTCTAGCCCTTTTGTCATCTGACTATTTTTCTAGGGTCTCACTTTAAACACATCAGGGTGTATTTGATTTAATTTTTACACTAAACTATTGCTAGCACTGAAGCTGAAACCTCAACTGATTTTTCTGAACCGATGCAATACTCTTCACCACCAGTGTTTTTTCTTCTCTTTTTCTACTTTATTTTCTCTTGCTTTCTCCAGACAGATCGTGTAGTACCTAACCTAGCTGTTTTCCAAGAGGGAAAGAGCTCTAATCAACCTGTTAACTAGTGGCTAGCCATCTGGAAGTCATCTGGGGTAGAACACTGACCACCATGGACCACTTTCAATTCAGCCCAGGACACAAAATAATGCAACACAGAAGAATAAAACAAAGGAATATATGAAAGAATGACATATGTTAGTACAGTGCAACTGTATACAAACTGAGTAGGAGTAATGGTAATTGTAGTAGTAAACAGATACGAGTGGAAGGAAAGCATTTAAGTCATTACTTGTAAGAATAAGGGAGACCGAGAAAAAAACAGAAAACCAGAAGTTGTGGAAATTTTGAGGAGGTTATGGCTAGGAAGCAAAACTGCAAGCTAAAAATGTTCTTGACACAGGAAAAACAAACCAGTTAACAAGCTGTATGATTATGGCATTTTACATTTTTTTTTTTAGTTCTTTGCTGAAGTATAAAAGGAGCATTTCTTTAGGTGTGAAGGAAGAGATTTCCAAGTCTAAGGTGCCAATAAAGAGAGGCTGTGATCACAGCAATGTAGTCCATCTCCAAGAGTCTGCAGAGATGCTTTGGTAGTTACGACTGCAGATGTTAAGCAAAAAAGGGGAGTGTCTCTTTGTTGAATCCTTTAAACATTAGGGACCAAAGAAGCAACTTTACTCAATGTGTGGCAGGTGGCCAGTTTGTTTTTGAAGGGTATATGTCAGGGGTGCTCATTTTCAGAGGACAGGGAAACAAATTACTGGCAGTCACGTGCAATGCCTTGTTTTATTACTTTTTTTTTTTTTTTTTTTTTTTTTTTTTTGAGGCAGACAGAATTAAAGGCAGACAGTATTCAAACGAAGCAAGGAGAACAACTTTACCAATGGCAGCTCTACTATTAGGAGACAAGTCTGATAACTTTCTGGCCCACAGGAATAGTGTGTTAATTTAGTTGTTTAAGACTGATACAGTGCTGGAAGTCAATTTGTCAGCCTAACCAAATTCCTAGGCATCTAAAGGGTTGTGCATTGTCTAAGAGTGCCTGGTTGTTCAAGTTAATATACTACTCTTTGGGGATTAAGGAAAGTTTCTTTGTTGCTGCAAATATCACTTAAAGGCAGCCAGCTGCCGAGCCAACTGGAAAGTTGATTTAAGTTCATCCTCAAATGTTTTTTGATTGTGGAGTGGGAATGACTGTCTCAGTAATTCAACCATATCATTTGCATACAGTATGACTGGTATTATAGATAGATCACAAATTAATAAGGAGAACAGACAGAGAATCAGATCAAGTAACACTTAAAGTGAGTCCTTGGTGGAGATGCATATGACTGAAAATGTCTTATTAGGAAACGCTGAAACCATGGGAGGGTTCTGTAAATTATCCTTGTTTAATGTAGTGAATTATCGGCTAGGTTGTGGTCCATCATGTCATAAGCCTTGGTGAGGTCAATGAAAAGCACCAGCAAAAATACCCTTGTCCATACTCAATATGGTGTCATCTGTAAAGAGAAAAATGGCATCTGGGTGCGGTCTTCCAGATTAGAATCCATGTTGATTACTGGACAGTTTTCACTTGAATTTTACATACACAGTTGAGAATACGGTTGGGTAGCGTTCGAAAGTCATGTGTGCGTAAACGGGCGTGCCTTCGTTGAAGGTTGGGCATAGAGCTGGCACCTCGGCGTTTTGTAAAAATCTACTGCCAATCATTAGCGGACCAGAGTTCCGCTGTGGCGACCCCTTACCAGGAAAAGCCGAAAGACAAACAACAACAACACAGTTGAGAATACATTTTCCCCCCCAAAATTTACAGATTTGGGGAGGGGGGGGTGGAGGTTTGAAGTCTAAAGGAGGTGGATTTAGGGAATGCTGTATGAGGTGTGACAAAGGCTCACTTTCAAAGGGTGCTCATGACATTTTGACAAAGATGATGGCTACAGAGGATTTTAAGGGGTTACAGGTAGTGGTCTTTGCAGACAGGTTTTGGAGCCAGGCTGAGAAGGTTGTGATTAAAGAGGTAGCTGGGGGGCAGGATGAATAAAAGAGAGAATTTGGAGATGCCAGCAGGGACAGCATGCCTGAAGGTTGTGTATATTAACTTATAATTGTGGGAGTTGTCATTAATTCTGCCTGTAATGTGGTTGAATAATTTCCAAAAGTTGTAAGTTAAAAGTACAATGCAGAACACATTAACTAGGAATAATCTGAATTCAGACAGACACTAATGAGTGGTGAGGTTTCAGAAGACTGGAAGATGAACAGAAACACGACAGGAATATAAAAAAGGTAGGTAGGAAGGAAACCCAATTACCTCATAAATTGTTAAAGTAATGTCCAGTGCCTAATACATAAACACAGCGAACTCATTATGATAGCATATGAATCATTTAAAATGGTAGCAATCAGGGAGGCATGGGTGACATCTAACACAGCTTTTCCTATGCAAATCAAGTTTGAAATGCTTCAGGTCTACATCACGAGGCAGACAGATTACACTGCTAGTCCATGAGACCATTGCAACAGTATTTGTAACAGCAGACAGCAAGACAAATATCTTATTGTTAACATCCTGTATCCATCTGACATGGCAAAACTCAGTTTGTTAATGCAGATCATGGTTGGATTAAAAAAAAAAAGTTTTATGATGTTTGGAAATAAATTTGGAGCATAAAGCAATCTTACTGGACAAATATTACACAGATATAAACAGGAAAGAGGACCGTTCTACTGCAGATCATTCAGTAAAGTTTCTGCAGATTTTGTCCTACTATGGCATAATCCAGTTAGTCAATGAGAATACAAGGGGTGAACCCATTTGCTTGACCTTGCGGCTACTAAAGTTGAACACCTCATTAGAGGTATTGATGTGGGAGCTCCACCTGGAAAACTTGACTAATTCAGTAACATTCAACAATGTTAATAAACTGCCTGAAATTAATAATTATAAATTTCAACTTTTATCAGTAAATTGGCTGAATATAAATAAAGAATCTGATTATGAGTACAAGGTCTTTGAAAAAATTATATGAAAATGTTGAAAATGCAACTGTTACTGTTAACAGCAACAACATTAGGAGAATGGTACCAAGATAACAGAAGTAACAAAACTACGTTAAATTAAAGAAGCACAGGTGTTGGGTATCTAAAATGTATCCCACTAAAATACGTAAATACACAGAGTTACAAAGAAGTTTCAATCTTCAATAAGTGAAAAAAAATAAGATTAAGAACAAGCAATATAAAAATGAATAAGGCTTACTACAGTTATGCAAAATCTTAAGACAATTAACCCAGCTGTGACACCCCCCCCCCATTCGGAGCCAGTAATCAAGCAGCGTGACTCCTCACCACTGACAATGGTGAGGGAAGCTCACTTGGAACAAAAACAGATAAATAATTTCCAGACACAGCTCTCTGCATCAAGCACAATTATCTTTAAGAGCACACAGTGAACATACTCAGTCTGGGGTCTGGGTTTTTCTCTCTCTCCAGGCCCTCAATAAAGACTCCTGGCACAGCTGTACAGTGAGACCTCAGCCAAGTGTCCAAGCCACGTCCTACAACACCCCCTCTGTGAAACCAGTGCTCTGTGTCCCTGCTCCAAGCAGCTGACACACACACACACACACACCTGTGAAAGGATGGCACAGATTAACTTACGCGGTTATCCTTTACCCAGACTACAAGGTAGTTACTACCACAAGACACTCCAAATCCAAATACTCTAAGGCTCTTACAAGGGTACCCAGCTAAACTTAATGAAATTAATATTAATACAAGTGGTAATGTTTACCAGTGTATTAAGGCTTTCCTGAGTGGCCACGGTGTCACCAAATAAATACAAGTATTCTCAAAGGTTAAAATATTTTCTAAAGGACCAGCCACAATGAAAAGTTTAAATATATTTAATAATAAAAGAACATGAAAATACTAAATATCCATTTACAATAAACACCAGAGTTAAAATCACAGGAAATATTAAAATATTAAAAATAAGACAGATGGCTGGATTCACACTGTTACAGAAAACAATCTCATTATATTTTTCTGACTGACAAAGAACTATTATTCCCTGGTTAGTTACTAAAGGAAGGCAAGATGAAGTAGGTGAGGCGTCTTCTTGTCATGTTTCAAAAACAGACTACCCACAGACTTCTGTCTCATCTAGTATTAAATCATCATTTCAGTCCTGGATTACAGAATGACATCACATACATCTGGTAATCTGAGTCTGGTTCCCATACTAAAACCTTACTAACAACTAATCCAGAATCTAGCATGTGTGTGTGAACAATACACACACACATGGAGCTTTTGCTAAGATCTGCTGCAGTTTCTGGAAGTCATAAAACAATTTCAAACTTCAACTAGAAGCAGGCAAAAAGACAAACTGTAAATCCGAAAACAGGGGCAAAAAAACACGGAACAGCACCCAATGAAAAGTACCAAATCTTTTAATCCAATCTCAAACTTCCACCCTTCCAGAATAAAAAAAAACTACCCTTGGGGAAGGGGGTAAACTAGAGAAAGCTTCCTAGTACAGACTTTGTATCTCACAGGTCTCACTGCAGTCAAAGACACAATCTTTAAGGCCTAAAGCAAGTAATTTAATTTCAGGATATTTTTCTGCTGGGGCTGAGCTTGACCTCTTCTCTTCCAGTATTCTACGTTACAATATTAACTTCAACAGTTATAATACAGTCTGAAATACAGCTGTTTCTATTTTCTGTCCAGCAGGACCCATTGTTGGTACATTTTTAACACAAGTAGCTTTACAAATACATTCTCAACAGAAGCATCTGTACAACTCATTCTGATATACAAATGACATAATTCTTTACACAACTCCTGCTATGCTGGCATATGTTACACATCCGCTGCCCTACTTCTCCTGGCAGAGCTGGCAATACCTCACATCCTCACACCAGCTACAGTCTTTACGAAGAGTAAGGACACCTTTAAGTTTATGGTAAGATAAATATGTATTAGCGTTTTGCAGCAGTCCAGAAGGCACAATAAAAGCTACCACTGTAATAAAAAACAATGGTGGGCAATGGCTACGATAACAGATCAACTTATTTATTTGTTCCAGTTGTTAACCAGAAACATCCATATTATAAGTCCTATTTTCAATTGAGATCAGCAGAAAACACTCTAGACAATATATACAAAACAGTTTATACACAAACAATAAATACAGTCATTAAGTCATGCAAATACCAAGGACAAATTATGAAGTGAGATGACAGATGAAATGCACAGATTAAAACCTTTAGTTTACAAAAGTGACAAGACAGAGAGTGGGGGAATAAACATGTTTCAAACAGAAAAATAAGAATCGAAGATGCTAAGTATTCCACTAATTTCTCCCTTAACTACAAAGATAGAATACTGACAGGCATCTCTTAAATCATTTTACTATGAAAGTACAACTAAAAAACAAAGATTGCTAGCCTAAAATTAAGGCAGCAAAATGCTGAGAGCAATAAAGTGAAATTAAAAGAAAACACGGATAATATACAAAGGCTGAAAAGAAAGACGCCACACAAAGAATATTTCAAAGATATACATAACGGGCAATAGAATAACTTGGAAAAGTAAAATTACTCAAAAAAGATAATTCGCCTAACCATACGAGCATGAAGTGAGTACTGTACTGGCTCCAGTAATGTTGGAGGTAATTGGGGAGTACAAGAATAAACAAGCTACAGAGGAAATCCCCTGGCCACAGATAGTTATGGGCAATAATGGACAACACCGGACTGAGATAGTATTTCTTTGGTGACATCTGAAATGTTATGGCAGAAACATAGTTTTGTAAATTTCTGTTGTACCATCATTAAATACATTCCTCTTTGTATCTTATTTCTCTCTCATCTATTTTTCGCAAACATCTTTTTTCAGCTATGGACAGTCTTTTCACCCCTCTCATGGTTCCTATCGTATACCTTACTACACCAGTTATAAAATTAGATACTTACACCACTCACACATTGAAAGAAAAAAAAAAAAACTTTTTTGTTTGGTGTGCCTTTGTAATTACAGAATATATTTGAACTTGTACTATTTTAGCCAATTAATGGTTGTTTTAATCTCTTATGCATGTCATTATTGTACTCTTAACTGTTAGGCATACTTAATATCTCTGTCTGTAATTGGAGCTTTTCTCCTCGGATCTCCACTGAGAATGGGCTCTTAGCCCAGCTAGACTAAGTTGTTTAACAAATGTCAATAAATAAAGAAGTGTGCTGCTGTCCTAACATTTTAAATCACAGTCACTGGTGTTCTCTATTATAGTCATGCAAAAAACAGCAATTATTCTTTAAAATATAATGAGCTAGAATTGTAATATGAAAATTTTATTTTATTTTAGTGATAATTTTAAATAGTTAATATGAGATTTAAAAATATATTTTTAGCTGTTAATTTTCAGATGCATGTGTAATGTTTAATAATGACTGAAATAAAAATAAAATGATATTTAAGCAAATAAATATGTAAATGTAATTTATCAACAGATATATAATGGAGAACAGTGGGCTATTAAACAAAATGTAACAGCAGTTTAACAAGTGAAATAATTTGCTTTGTAAGATCTTGTATTAATTTGTTCCTCTTGATATTCCTTAACATGCTGCAAGACATTTTTGAATGCATCTTCTTCACTGTTTCCGTATCTTTCAAACCACAAACTGATCCAGTTATGAGGGAACCATTTCATATTTTGTGCTGTTCATATGTTTTAGCAGTTTCTTTGCTCTTGACTAATAAGTTTCCACATGATTGGTATGAGTCCCTGTTTTGGAATCAATGTCTTCAATATGATTTACAGTATTAGGTATATAATTTTCCACAGTTAGTACTGATATTCCATCATCTGCTGGTCACTGACATGAATTAATTTTTGTGCCAGGTAAAATGTGATTTTCAATTAATGGCAAAAGTGTTGCAGAATCCCTTTTTCTACATATGCAATTACTCCAATTTTGTTTTCAACAACATACATACCAATACTTAATGTCTTCATTTACATGCCTTCATCTGTTGTACTTTGCATGGATAATTAAACTTCCGAGAGCAGTCATCATGCAGAAACTG
>NC_056725.1:1682074087-1682076587 GCF_019279795.1 Protopterus annectens | reverse complement strand
ACATTTTATTTCAGTGTGCTACACATACTTCACATGTGCGCTTCTACAGATGCTTTGTAGATGACGTCTTTATCATTTGGGAAGGTAGCCATCACGATCTCCATAGTTACATAGAAGTGATCAATAGCTTCACTCCCTATCTGAAGTTTACGTTTGAATATTCACCAGATCGTATAGATTTTTTGGATGTGTTTGTACAAAGGGTGATGGATGATCAAGTTAACACTGGGTCCACAGGAAAAGTTGTTATAGAAACGCCCTTTTATATAGGACAAGTATGCATCCCCAGTACATATTTAATAATATGAGAGGACAGAGCATGAGAATTTCGAGACTCAATGCAACACAAATAGGATTTCAACAGGAAATAGATAGATTTAAACTCAGACTCATACAGAGAGGTTACAGTCAACAAGAGATACAACATAACTTAGATGATATATACGACCTAAGACTTAATAGAGCTGCCCCGTATTATTCCAACCAAAGTAATGAGGTAGTTACTAATGATACTTATACTAGGCAGATAAGAATACCTATGTATTATACAAGTGATAGAAAGGATATTATAGAAATTATAAATAAGCATTGGCGGATCCTGACAAGTAATGAAGAAATAACACAGATAGTGGGAATGAAGCCTAGCTTTCAATACAGAAATAGATGCAACTTAAAAAGACTATTATGTTATCGTAATGATAGACATACTGATGATAGTTGGATGGGAACGAGTCCATGCAGACAGTGCAATTATTGTTGCTATATAGAAAGTGGGAATACATTTGTACATCCAGATACACAACAGATCTTTTCCTTCAAGGTTAATACCACATGTAGTACTGACAATGTGGTCTATTTAGCCAGTTGTAAAGTATGCCAAGCATTTTACGTTGGCAAGACCAACAGGATGCTGAAGACGAGGATTAGAGAACATCTCTATGCCATTAGAATTCAATATATGAACAATGCGTTAGCCAAACATGTTCACAATTGTGGCCAACAACATAACTTTACTTTTATGGCTATTGACAATATAATCCCAGTAGTCAGGGAAGGTAATATCCGTAATGCCACTGAAAGAAGAGAAATCAATTGGATGATGAGATTCAGGGCAGACAAGGGTAAAGGCCTTAATGAACGAGCCTCCATTAAACCAGTACTTAGGGCAAGGCGCTCTAAGTAATATTAAGTTTATGCGCATTGTATACATTCCGTAGGACTTTAGTGATTGTGCATATTATATAGATGAACTTGTGTTTTTTCGGTAAGCGATGGTTCTGATGGTTTAACCTCAAAGATATTAAAGAGACTCATGCCTTATAGATTATTCAACTCGGGTATTCCGAGTTTTATTTGATTACATATAGACATAAAAATTTTTGTTCATATCAGGAATCATGATAATGATTATGTAAGTGTCATATATGGACACTAGGTGAGCTTTTAGCAAGACAAATGCATTACATTATATATTTTCAATATGGTTCGTTTGTTCACCTTCAATATAAAGTCTATTTATTTAATAGACAGCAGATCAGAACCATATACTTAATCAGTGTATATTTATGTAATTATTAATCTGCAGTCCATTAATTTGTGTAATATTATTCTGAGAACGTGCATATTTTCCACATATACATATTTAATATAGCCTCTCTAACATCTTGTGGGCATTAGCGAGCAATGCGTTTTTTTCGCATTGATGTAGCCCATGAACGAGAGTTTCGTTATATATATTATATGTGGATTTGATATGAGACTGCTTTGATACATAGGTTGTGCAAGTCTTGATGTGCACAGAAGTCACATGGATCATTGCTTGCCAATGTTTATATTTATTATATTATTATTTTGAGACAGCTTTTAGTTATCGCTAACATTATTCAGAAGTTTGATGAAATGAGGTGTTCTATAATATGACTTTTGTTTACATTTTTTAGACATACTGATTAAGCAGATGATAATCAATATTTAATAAATGTAATTGGACATTAGCTATAGAATATAAGTAAATTATAAATGTCTATTGGGTGAATAACCAAAATTTGTAACCTTTAGCAGAGTTCATACATTCACACTTTTAAGCAGACGCTAATATTCAGTATGTTTAACAGATGTAATTGGTCAACAGTTATAGTTTTTAACTCAATTATGGATGACCATTGATAAGTGGTCACAGGTTGTAGTTTGTATGCTTTATGCACAGGCAGGCGCCGGTGTCCAGAGTGATTCAAACAACTTATACACGCTTCTGGACTACATCAATATTGACGTCTAGTAGATCCTGTTATAGTCGTTGAATAATAATTACAAGTATTTGTTGATTTATTTCTAAATTATATTA
This sequence comes from Protopterus annectens, assembly GCF_019279795.1. NCBI lineage: Eukaryota > Metazoa > Chordata > Ceratodontiformes > Protopteridae > Protopterus > Protopterus annectens. The sequence continues at coordinate 1,682,074,243 of NC_056725.1, read as the reverse complement.
GTTTATCAAAACAAATTTTATTTTTTATAAGAATTTCATATATGATATCATATAGCATACGATTCAATAGAATAATATATGATGTCATACAGCAATGTTGATTTCATTAGTTTTACCATTGAATATTTTTAATAAGCTTTATCGCACACATATATA
>NC_056725.1:1681920662-1681924237 GCF_019279795.1 Protopterus annectens | reverse complement strand
AGGCTTAAACAAGTGACATCAGGATGTATGAGATAGGAGGAGAAAATAAGAGAGGAGATTATATGGGGTGATAGCAAGAGCATTCCCACTGGGAAAATAGATGCGAATGAAGAGATTTTTTGAAAGAACAGATGTTTGAGGTGGTGCGGATGGGTGGTGGTAGGGAGTTCCAGAGATGAGCTAGACTATAGGATAGGAGATTTTTTCCTGGGGGACGAGATGGTTTATACAGTTCTATTAGGTTTTGGTTGTTAGATCTAAGTAGTCTATCAGGGAGGTGCATTTTGAAGGTAGAGGAAAGGGAGGGACAGAGGGAAGGGTAGAAAATTAGCTTGTGGGCAACAGTAAGTTGAGTACAGGTAAGATGATTGGTGAGTTCCAGCCATTTTAGTTTGTGGAGAGATGAGCAATGGTGTGAAGTGGAATTATGTCCAGTAGCAAAGTTGGCAATTTTGTTATAGCAAGAGGAGAGTTGTGATTTGAGTGAAGATTGTAGGTTAGTTAGGAGTGGGGCACCATAGAGGAGGGAGGGGATGAGAAATGTGGTGGAGAGGGTGATTTTAGTGGAGGGTGTTAAATAGCGATTTTGTCGGTAGAGCATACCTAGTTTTTTATGGATTTTTTTGATATTAAGTTGAAGATGGGAGCAGAATTTGAGCTGACTATCAATTTGGACACCTATTAATTTGGCCTCTGAAACGAGTTTGATGGGTGTATTACTATGACTAGTGATGGGGAATGTACTTACATTATAAGAGGTGGCTTTGGATGGGGTGAATAGCATTAGCTTGGTTTTAGATGCATTTAGTGAGAGGTGATTTTTTTTTCATCCATAGTTCGGTGGTTAAGAATGCATCTTGTGTGAGCTTTAGAAGGGTAGGTATAGAGGTAGCAGAACAGATAATAGTTGAATCATCGGCATATTGGATGATGTTAGTGAAGGGGATTGAGTTATGGAAGTCATTTATGAATATATTGAAAAGAAGGGGGCCTAGTATGGATCCTTGAGGGACTCCAGTTGGGGTATTACGGAATGGGGAGGTGGCTTTTTTCCATTTTACAGCTTGGCATCTATTAGATAAGTAGCTAGTGAACCAATTCAGAGAGGAAGGTGACAGGTTAAGCTTAGAGAGTTTAGTTAGGAGTAGATTGTGGGAGATAGTGTCGAAGGCCTTGGAGAGGTCTAGCAAAAGGGTTGAGACAATGTGGCCTGAGTCTCGTGCTTTATTCACAGTTTCCAGGAAGGACATAAGGGCAGTCATAGTGCTGTGACCGGGTCTAAAGCCATGTTGTGTGGGAGTAAGTAGATTATTATCTATGAGATATGGTAAGAGTTGTAGGTGGATACACTTTTCCAGGAGTTTAGAGATGGGGGATAGGATGGCGATAGGACGGAAGATAGTTATGTTATTATTGTTGCCACCTTTGTGCAGAGGTACGACATAAGCCTTTTTCCAGATTTGGGGTACTAAACTTTCTTGAATGGAGTGGTTGATTAGAATACTGATGGGGTAGGCAATGGCTTCTGCAGCTATAGCAAGATAGTATGAAGGAATGTTATCGGGGGCATGAGAGCATGGTTTCAGTTTCAGGATGAGTTTTTTTATGGTGGATGTGGGTACAGGTTTGAGTGAGAATGGTGGAAGCTGAGAGGAGGGGGTATTGAGTGGTGGTGATGGAGGGGAAGCAGAGATGGGGGGTACAGGAGGTATAGGATTAAAAGAGGATGATGGTGATAGTGTGGAGGGTGTGGTGGTGTTAGAGGATGAGAATGATGAGGTTAGTTTGGATATGGAATCGATGAAAAAAGTATTGAACTGAGTAGCCAGATCTATGTCTGGAGCTTCAGGGTCTGGGCTAGGGTTGTCTGATTTGCTGGGGTTAAGGAGGGTGGAGATGCCTTTACAAAACTTTTGGGGGTTTGTTTTGTTATTGTTTTGGAATATAGAAAAATAGTTCTGTCTATCTATGATGATTATTTTTTTTACTTTGTTCCTAAGCATTTTGAATTCATTATGAGTGAGGGGAGTCCTAAGTTTTTGGTAATATGCCCAAGCTCTATCTCTGAGGTGCATGGTTGCTAGTGTGTTTTTTGTTAGCCAAGGGGCAGTTTTGTTTTTTATTCTTTTTGTCCTTAAAGGAACATGGTGGTCTAGGAGGTTCAAGAAGGTTGTGTTGAAGTGGATGACTGCTTGTTCCAGTGGTAAAGTTTTTAAAGTACTCCAGTTTATTGCTTGTAGAGAGTTGGAGAAGGTAATGGGATTGAAATTTTTTTGGTGGCGTATAGTAGTATAAGTGTGTGTAAGATGCAATGGAGAGGGCAAACGACGTATGAATGTGGGTAAGTGATCACTAAGGGAATCGGGAAATGTGCCATTGTCTGAGAAATAATGAGGGTGGGAGACTAGAATCCAGTCAAAGGATACTACTATTATGGACTTGTTTTGAGGGCCTGGTTATGGAGTTGATCAGTTGTGAGAATATATAGAGGTTAATGTTAAGTGGGTTTGTGGGAGACTGTATAGAGGGACCAGTTGATATTGTCCCCCAGAATTATTGTTTCAATGCTAATGTTAATAGAAAGCCAGGAGAGGATGTCCTCAAGTGTAGAAGTATTGTCACCAGGAGGGATGTAAAGGGAGACGCTACATATGTGTTTATGTTGGTTAACCTGAAGTAGGGCTAAAAGTAATTCAGCTTTATTAAACTGGGGTGTGGGTTTGTTATAATGAGTAACTGATAAGGAGGATAAGTATAAGAGGGCTACTCTGCCTCCTTTTTTGTGGGTTCTATCTTTTCTAATGATTGAGTAGTTGGGTGGTATTATTTCAGTATCTTTTATATGGGGTTTCAACCAAGTTTCAGAGATAGACAGGATATCTGGTTTATTGTGTGCAAGCCAGGCATGGAGATTAGGGAGTTTGTTAGCTATGCTTTGGGCATTTAAGGAGGTGAATAGTAAGGATTTATCTGTTGAGGGAGATGTGGAGGGTCCTAGGTTGGGGTGTATGTCTCCAGAAAGTAGTAAGGTGGCTAGATGTAGGAGTAGGTTAGAAAGGTAGTTAGATTGCTTGGAGTCAGGGGTGAGTTTTATTAGGTATGTGAGGGTATTGTTGGGTGCAGAGGGGATAGGATACTTATAAGGGGTTATGAGTTTGTAGGGGAAGAGAAGGTGGTGTTGTATAGGGTACAGGTAAGGAGATATTGGGATGTGTGTGTGTGTGAAAGGGGTTGACTAAGATGATAAGTTATGTGTAATGGTGGAGAGTGGTTAATGTTTGTAGGTTGGGTGAGGTAGTGAAAGTAGGTTATACTAAGTAGTAGTAGTAGTTGAAAAAGAGTAGAATTGTTGTTTTGAGATCATGGTAAGAGAGTAGTGAGAGTAGGTTATTAATAACTAAGTTGCAAGGATGGGAGAGGTGTGTGTTTTGGGTGGGGCAGGTGAGAATTTGATTAAGCGGGAGGGAAGTAGTTTAATGTGTAGGATTGGAAGTGGATAATGGAGGGAGGATTGGAGTCTAATTGGCTGAGGCTGGATGGTGGGTGTGGTTATATAGGTATAAGTGTAGAGGTGT